>NW_023416573.1:83231-290547 GCF_012460135.2 Molothrus ater | reverse complement strand
AGTCCTTCTTTTCTCTTTTGGCCTTCAGCGGGGATCAATTCTGGCAAGCTTTGCTGCATGTGCCTGCATTTCAAGAATATGGGAAAATTTTTTCTTTTTTAATTTTAGATTTTTAAGTGTCCATACCATGTTCCTCTATCCTCTCCTCCACGTTGTGTCTTCCTCCTTGCCATTTTCCCCTGCTTTGGCAACGTCTGGGAGCTTAGTTTTGGCATGTTTTGGTCCTTTGCAATGCAGGCTCATTTCCTCACAGACCATTCTTGAAGACACTAAAACTCCCAATTTTCTGCATTTTTTTGGCTTTTTTTCAATTGGATTTCATTTGCCTATCTCCTTTCCAGAGCGTTTGTAAGCCTTTCTTTATGGGGTCGCAAGATTCCGTTTCTTCCGAAATGGAAATGAAATTTCCTTTCGGGAGGGGAAACGGAATCTTGCGATTTCAATGGGGACCAGAGAGGAATCTTTGGTGCATGTCCCTGCCTAGATGACATGCCATGACTTTTGATGCCTTTGACTTGGGAAGATTTTTTCTTTTTTTTTTCCATTTTTTTAAGCATCCATGCCATGTCTTTTATATCTTCCTCCACGTTGTGTCTTGCTCTTGCAATTTTCCACTGCTTTGGCAATGTCTGGAAGCTTAGTTTTGGCATGTTTTGGTATTTTGCACTGCTCTGCTATAATCCCGGTCCATTTACTTAGAGTCACTAAATTGCCCAAATTTCCAAATTTTTTTTTTTCTCCTCCAATTGCAATTCCTTAGCTGGTATCTCATTCCAGCCTGTTTGAAAGTCCTTCTTTTCTCTTTTGGCCTTCAGCGGGGATCACTTCTGGCAAGCTTTGCTGCATGTGCCTCCATTTCATAGAATATGGGAAAATTTTTTCTTTTTTAATTTTAGATTTTAAGTGTCCATACCATGTTCCTCATATCCTCTCCTCCACGTTGTGTCTTCCTCCTTGCCATTTTCCCTGCTTTGGCAACGTCTGGGAGCTTAGTTTTGGCATGTTTTGGTCCTTTGCAATGCAGCTCATTTCCTCACAGACCATTCTTGAAGACACTAAAACTCCCAATTTTCTGCATTTTTTTGGCTTTTTTTCAATTGGATTTCATTTGATCCTATCTCCTTTCCAGAGCGTTTGTAAGCCTTTCTTTATGGGGTCGCAAGATTCCGTTTCCTTCCCGAAAGGAATGAAATTTCTTTCGGGAAAGGAAACGGAATCTTGCGATTTCAATGGGGACCAAGAGAGGAATCTTTGGTGCATGTCCCTGCCTAGATGACATGCCATGACTTTTGATGCCTTTGACTTTGGGAAAGATTTTTTTCTTTTTTTTTCCTTTTTTTTAAGCATCCATGCCATGTCTTTTATATCTTCCCCTCCACGTTGTGTCTTGCTCCTTGCAATTTTCCACTGCTTTGGCAATGTCTGGAAGCTTAGTTTTGGCATGTTTTGGTATTTTGCACTGCTCTGCTATAATCCGGTCCATTTTCTAGAGTCACTAAATTGCCCAAATTTCCAAATTTTTTTTTTTTCTCCTCAATTGCAATTCCGTAGCTGGTATCTCCATTCCAGCCTGTTTGAAAGTCCTTCTTTTCTCTTTTGGCCTTCAGCGGGGATCACTTTTGGCAAGCTTTGCTGCATGTGCCTCCATTTCATAGAATATGGGAAAATTTTTTCTTTTTTTTTTAATTTTTAGATTTTTAAGTGTCCATACCATGTTCCTCTATCCTCTCCTCACGTTGTGTCTTCCTCCTTGCATTTTCCCCTGCTTTGGCAACGTCTGGGAGCTTAGTTTTGGCATGTTTTGGTCCTTTGCAATGCAGCTCATTTCCTCACAGACCATTTCTTGAAGACACTAAAACTCCCAATTTTCTGCATTTTTTGGCTTTTTTTCAATTGGATTTCATTTGATCCTATCTCCTTTCAGAGCGTTTGTAAGCCTTTCTTTATGGGGTCGCAAGATTCCGTTTCCTTCCCGAAAGGAATGAAATTTCCTTTTGGGAAGGGAATACGGAATCTTGCGATTTCCAATGGGGACCAAGAGAGGAATTTTGGTGCATGTCCCTGCCCAGATGACATGCCATGACTTTTGATGCCTTTGACTTTGGGAAGATTTTTTCTTTTTTTTTCCATTTTTTTTAAGCATCCATGCCATGTCTTTTATATCTTCCCCTCCACGTTGTGTCTTGCTCCTTGCAATTTTCCACTGCTTTGGCAATGTCTGGAAGCTTAGTTTTGGCATGTTTTGGTATTTTGCACTGCTCTGCTATAATCCCGGTCCATTTTCTTAGAGTCACTAAATTGCCCAAATTTCCCAAATTTTTTTTTTTTCTCCTCCAATTGCAATTCCTTAGCTGGTATCTCCATTCCAGCCTGTTTGAAAGTCCTTCTTTTCTCTTTTGGCCTCAGCGGGGATCACTTTTGGCAAGCTTTGCTGCATGTGCCTCCATTTCATAGAATATGGGAAAATTTTTTCTTTTTTAATTTTAGATTTTTAAGTGTCCATACCTGTTCCTCCTATCCTCTCCTCCACGTTGTGTCTTGCTCCTTGCATTTTCCCCTGCTTTGGCAACGTCTGGGAGCTTAGTTTTGGCATGTTTTGGTCCTTTGCAATGCAGCTCATTTCCTCACAGACCATTTCTTGAAGACACTAAAACTCCCAATTTTCTGCATTTTTTGGCTTTTTTTCAATTGGATTTCATTTGATCCTATCTCCTTCCTCCAGAGCGTTTGTAAGCCTTTCTTTATGGGGTCGCAGATTCCGTTTCCTTCCGAATGGAAATGAAATTTCCTTTCGGGAAGGGAAACGGAATCTTGCGATTTCAATGGGGACCAGAGAGGAATCTTGGTGCATGTCCCTGCCCTAGATGACATGCCATGACTTTTGATGCCTTTGACTTTGGGAAAGATTTTTTTCTTTTTTTTTTCCATTTTTTTTAGCATCCATGCCATGTCTTTTATATCTTCCCCTCCACGTTGTGTCTTGCTCCTTGCAATTTTCCACTGCTTTGGCAATGTCTGGAAGCTTAGTTTTGGCATGTTTTGGTATTTTGCACTGCTCTGCTATAATCCCGGTCCATTTTCTTAGAGTCACTAAATTGCCCAAATTTCCCAAATTTTTTTTTTTTCTCCTCCAATTGCAATTCCGTAGCTGGTATCTCCATTCCAGCCTGTTTGAAAGTCCTTCTTTTCTTTTGGCCTTCAGCGGGGATCACTTTTGGCAAGCTTTGCTGCATGTGCCTGCACTTCATAGCATATGGGAAAATTTTTTCTTTTTTAATTTTAGATTTTTTTAAGTGTCCATATTATGTTCTCATAACCTTTCCCTCCACGTTGTGTCTTGCTCCTTGCAATTTTCACTGCTTTGGCAATGTCTGGAAGCTTAGTTTTGGCATGTTTTGGTATTTTGCACTGCTCTGCTATAATCCGGTCCATTTTCTTAGAGTCACTAAATTGCCCAAATTTCCCAAATTTTTTTTTTTTTTCTCCTCCAATTGCAATTCCGTAGCTGGTATCTCCATTCCAGCCTGTTTGAAAGTCCTTCTTTTCTGTTTTGGCCTTCAGCGGGGATCAATTCTGGCAAGCTTTGCTGCATGTGCCTGCATTTCATAGAATATGGGAAATTTTTTTTCTTTTTTAATTTTAGATTTTTAAGTGTCCATACCATGTTCCTCCTATCCTCTCCCACGTTGTGTCTTCCTCCTTGCCATTTTCCCCTGCTTTGGCAATGTCTGGGAGCTTAGTTTTGGCATGTTTTGGTCCTTTGCAATGCAGCTCATTTCCTCACAGACCATTTCTTGAAGACACTCTAAAACTCCCAATTTTCTGCATTTTTTTGGCTTTTTTTCAATTGGATTTCATTTGATCCTATCTCCTTTCCAGAGCGTTTGTAAGCCTTTCTTTATGGGGTCGCAAGATTCCGTTTCCTTCCGAAAGAAAATGAAATTTCCTTTCGGGAAGGGAAACGGAATCTTGCGATTTCAATGGGGACCAAGAGAGGAATCTTTGGTGCATGTCCCTGCCCTAGATGACATGCCATGACTTTTGATGCCTTTGACTTTGGGAAAGATTTTTTTCTTTTTTTTTCCATTTTTTTTAAGCATCCATGCCAGTCTTTTATATCTTCCCTCCACGTTGTGTCTTGCTCCTTGCAATTTTCCACTGCTTTGGCAATGTCTGGAAGCTTAGTTTTGGCATGTTTTGGTATTTTGCACTGCTCTGCTATAATCCGGTCCATTTTTTTAGAGTCACTAAATTGCCCAAATTTCCAAATTTTTTTTTTTCTCCTCAATTGCAATTTGTAGCTGGTATTCCATTCCAGCCTGTTTGAAAGTCTTCTTTTCTGTTTTGGCCTTCAGCGGGGATCAATTTGGCAAGCTTTGCTGCATGTGCCTGCACTTCATAGCATATGGGAAAATTTTTTCTTTTTTATTTTAGGTTTTTAATGTCCATATTATGTTCCTCATACCTTCCCCTCCACGTTGTGTCTTGCTCCTTGCAATTTTCCACTGCTTTGGCAATGTCTGGAAGCTTAGTTTTGGCATGTTTTGGTATTTTGCACTGCTCTGCTATAATCCGGTCCATTTTCTTAGAGTCACTAAATTGCCCAAATTTCCCAAATTTTTTTTTTTCTCCTCCAATTGCAATTCCGTAGCTGGTATCTCCATTCCAGCCTGTTTGAAAGTCCTTCTTTTCTCTTTTGGCCTTCAGCGGGGATCACTTTTGGCAAGCTTTGCTGCATGTGCCTGCATTTCATAGAATATGGGAAAATTTTTTCTTTTTTAATTTTAGATTTTTAAGTGTCCATACCATGTTCCTCATATCCTCTCCTCCACGTTGTGTCTTCCTCCTTGCCATTTTCCCCTGCTTTGGCAACGTCTGGGAGCTTAGTTTTGGCATGTTTTGGTCCTTTGCAATGCAGCTCATTTCCTCACAGACCATTTCTTGAAGACACTAAAACTCCCAATTTTCTGCATTTTTTGGCTTTTTTTCAATTGGATTTCATTTGATCCTATCTCCTTTCCAGAGCGTTTGTAAGCCTTTCTTTATGGGGTCGCAAGATTCCGTTTCCTTCCCGAAAGGAAATGAAATTTCCTTTCGGGAAGGGAAACGGAATCTTGCGATTTCAATGGGGACCAAGAGAGGAATCTTTGGTGCATGTCCCTGCCTTAGATGACATGCCATGACTTTTGATGCCTTTGACTTTGGGAAAGATTTTTTCTTTTTTTTCCATTTTTTTTAAGCATCCATGCCATGTCTTTTATATCTTCCCTCCACGTTGTGTCTTGCTCCTTGCAATTTTCCACTGCTTTGGCAATGTCTGGAAGCTTAGTTTTGGCATGTTTTGGTATTTTGCACTGCTCTGCTATAATCCCGGTCCATTTTCTTAGAGTCACTAAATTGCCCAAATTTCCCAAATTTTTTTTTTTTCTCCTCCAATTGCAATTCCGTAGCTGGTATCTCCATTCCAGCCTGTTTGAAAGTCCTTCTTTTCTTTTGGCCTTCAGCGGGGATCAATTCTGGCAAGCTTTGCTGCATGTGCCTGCACTTCATAGCATATGGGAAAATTTTTTCTTTTTTAATTTTAGATTTTTAAGTGTCCATATTATGTTCCTCATACCTTCCCCTCCACGTTGTGTCTTCTCCTTGCAATTTTCCACTGCTTTGGCAATGTCTGGAAGCTTAGTTTTGGCATGTTTTGGTATTTTGCACTGCTCTGCTATAATCCCGGTCCATTTTCTTAGAGTCACTAAATTGCCCAAATTTCCCAAATTTTTTTTTTTCTCCTCCAATTGCAATTCCGTAGCTGGTATCTCCATTCCAGCCTGTTTGAAAGTCCTTCTTTTCTCTTTTGGCCTTCAGCGGGGATCAATTCTGGCAAGCTTTGCTGCATGTGCCTGCACTTCATAGAATATGGGAAAATTTTTTCTTTTTTAATTTTAGATTTTAAGTGTCCATACCATGTTCCTCATATCCTCTCCTCCACGTTGTGTCTTCCTCCTTGCCATTTTCCCCTGCTTTGGCAACGTCTGGGAGCTTAGTTTTGGCATGTTTTGGTCCTTTGCAATGCAGCTCATTTCCTCACAGACCATTTCTTGAAGACACTAAAAATCCCAATTTTCTGCATTTTTTTGGCTTTTTTTCAATTGGATTTCATTTGATCCTATCTCCTTTCCAGAGCGTTTGTAAGCCTTTCTTTATGGGGTCGCAAGATTCCGTTTCCTTCCGAAAGGAAATGAAATTTCCTTTCGGGAAGGGAAACGGAATCTTGCGATTTCAATGGGGACCAAGAGAGGAATCTTTGGTGCATGTCCCTGCCCTAGATGACATGCCATGACTTTTGATGCCTTTGACTTTGGGAAAGATTTTTTTCTTTTTTTTTCCATTTTTTTTAAGCATCCATGCATGTCTTTTATATCTTCCCCTCCACGTTGTGTCTTGCTCCTTGCAATTTTCCACTGCTTTGGCAATGTCTGGAAGCTTAGTTTTGGCATGTTTTGGTATTTTGCACTGCTCTGCTATAATCCCGGTCCATTTTCTTAGAGTCACTAAATTGCCCAAATTTCCCAAATTTTTTTTTTTCTCCTCCAATTGCAATTCCGTAGCTGGTATCTCCATTCCAGCCTGTTTGAAAGTCCTTCTTTTCTCTTTTGGCCTTCAGCGGGATCAATTCTGGCAAGCTTTGCTGCATGTGCCTGCACTTCATAGCATATGGGAAAATTTTTTCTTTTTTAATTTTAGGTTTTTTTAAGTGTCCATATTATGTTCCTCATACCTTCCCCTCCACGTTGTGTCTTCCTCCTTGCCATTTTCCACTGCTTTGGCAATGTCTGGAAGCTTAGTTTTGGCATGTTTTGGTATTTTGCACTGCTCTGCTATAATCCCGGTCCATTTTCTTAGAGTCACTAAATTGCCCAAATTTCCCAAATTTTTTTTTTTCTCCTCCAATTGCAATTCCGTAGCTGGTATCTCCATTCCAGCCTGTTTGAAAGTCCTTCTTTTCTCTTTTGGCCTTCAGCGGGGATCACTTTTGGCAAGCTTTGCTGCATGTGCCTCCATTTCATAGAATATGGGAAAATTTTTTCTTTTTTAATTTTAGATTTTTAAGTGTCCATACCATGTTCCTCCTATCCTCTCCTCCACGTTGTGTCTTCCTCCTTGCCATTTTCCCCTGCTTTGGCAACGTCTGGGAGCTTAGTTTTGGCATGTTTTGGTCCTTTGCAATGCAGCTCATTTCCTCACAGACCATTTCTTGAAGACACTAAAACTCCCCAATTTTCTGCATTTTTTTGGCTTTTTTTCAATTGGATTTCATTTGATCCTATCTCCTTTCCAGAGCGTTTGTAAGCCTTTCTTTATGGGGTCGCAAGATTCCGTTTCCTTCCCGAAAGGAAATGAAATTTCCTTTCGGGAAGGGAAACGGAATCTTGCGATTTCAATGGGGACCAAGAGAGGAATCTTTGGTGCATGTCCCTGCCCTAGATGACATGCCATGACTTTTGATGCCTTTGACTTTGGGAAAGATTTTTTTCTTTTTTTTTCCATTTTTTTTAAGCATCCATGCCATGTCTTTTATATCTTCCTCCACGTTGTGTCTTGCTCCTTGCAATTTTCCACTGCTTTGGCAATGTCTGGAAGCTTAGTTTTGGCATGTTTTGGTATTTTGCACTGCTCTGCTATAATCCCGGTCCATTTTCTTAGAGTCACTAAATTGCCCAAATTTCCCAAATTTTTTTTTTTCTCCTCCAATTGCAATTTCGTAGCTGGTATCTCCATTCAGCCTGTTTGAAAGTCCTTCTTTTCTGTTTTGGCCTTCAGCGGGGATCAATTCTGGCAAGCTTTGCTGCATGTGCCTGCACTTCAGAGCATATGGGAAAATTTTTTCTTTTTAATTTTTAGGTTTTAAGTGTCCATATTATGTTCCTCATACCTTCCCCTCCACGTTGTGTCTTGCTCCTTGCAATTTTCCACTGCTTTGGCAATGTCTGGAAGCTTAGTTTTGGCATGTTTTGGTATTTTGCACTGCTCTGCTATAATCCCGGTCCATTTCTTAGAGTCACTAAATTGCCCAATTTCCCAATTTTTTTTTTTTCTCCTCAATTGCAATTCCGTAGCTGGTATCTCCATTCCAGCCTGTTTGAAAGTCCTTCTTTTCTCTTTTGGCCTTCAGCGGGGATCAATTTGGCAAGCTTTGCTGCATGTGCCTCCATTTCATAGAATATGGGAAATTTTTTCTTTTTTAATTTTAGATTTTTAAGTGTCCATACCATGTTCCTCATATCCTCTCCTCCACGTTGTGTCTTCCTCCTTGCCATTTTCCCCTGCTTTGGCAACGTCTGGGAGCTTAGTTTTGGCATGTTTTGGTCCTTTGCAATGCAGCTCATTTCCTCACAGACCATTTCTTGAAGACACTAAAACTCCCAATTTCTGCATTTTTTTTGGCTTTTTTTCAATTGGATTTCATTTGATCCTATCTCCTTTCAGAGCGTTTGTAAGCCTTTCTTTATGGGGTCGCAAGATTCCGTTTCCATTCTCAATTCTTTTGTTTTTTCTCCTTTCTTTCCGAAGGAAATGAAATTTCCTTTCGGGAAGGGAACGGAATCTTGCGATTTCAATGGGGACCAAGAGAGGAATCTTTGGTGCATGTCCCTGCCCTAGATGACATGCCATGACTTTTGATGCCTTTGACTTTGGGAAAGATTTTTTTCTTTTTTTTTCCATTTTTTTTAAGCATCCATGCCATGTTTTTATATCTTCCCCTCCACGTTGTGTCTTGCTCCTTGCAATTTTCCACTGCTTTGGCAATGTCTGGAAGCTTAGTTTTGGCATGTTTTGGTATTTTGCACTGCTCTGCTATAATCCGGTCCATTTTCTTAGAGTCACTAAATTGCCCAAATTTCCCAAAATTTTTTTTTTCTCCTCCAATTGCAATTCCGTAGCTGGTATCTCCATTCCAGCCTGTTTGAAAGTCCTTCTTTTCTGTTTGGCCTTCAGCGGGGATCAATTTGGCAAGCTTTGCTGCATGTGCCTGCACTTCATAGCATATGGGAAAATTTTTTCTTTTTTAATTTTAGTTTTTTAAGTGTCCATATTATGTTCCTCATATTCTTCCCTCCACGTTGTGTCTTGCTCCTTGCAATTTTCCACTGCTTTGGCAATGTCTGGAAGCTTAGTTTTGGCATGTTTTGGTATTTTGCACTGCTCTGCTATAATCCCGGTCCATTTCTTAGAGTCACTAAATTGCCAAATTTCCCAAATTTTTTTTTTTTTCTCCTCAATTGCAATTCCGTAGCTGGTATCTCCATTCCAGCCTGTTTGAAAGTCCTTCTTTTCTCTTTTGGCCTTCAGCGGGGATCAATTCTGGCAAGCTTTGCTGCATGTGCCTGCATTTCATAGAATATGGGAAAATTTTTTCTTTTTTAATTTTAGATTTTTAAGTGTCCATACCATGTTCCTCTATCCTCTCCTCCACGTTGTGTCTTGCTCCTTGCCATTTTCCCCTGCTTTGGCAACGTCTGGGAGCTTAGTTTTGGCATGTTTTGGTCCTTTGCAATGCAGCTCATTTCCTCACAGACCATTTCTTGAAGACACTAAAACTCCCAATTTTCTGCATTTTTTTGGCTTTTTTTCAATTGGATTTCATTTGATCCTATCTCCTTTCCAGAGCGTTTGTAAGCCTTTCTTTATGGGGGTCGCAAGATTCCGTTTCCTTCCCGAAAGGAAATGAAATTTCCTTTCGGGAAGGGAAACGGAATCTTGCGATTTCAATGGGGACCAAGAGAGGAATCTTTGGTGCATGTCCCTGCCCTAGATGACATGCCATGACTTTTGATGCCTTTGACTTTGGGAAAGATTTTTTTCTTTTTTTTTCCATTTTTTTTAAGCATCCATGCCATGTCTTTTATATCTTCCCCTCCACGTTGTGTCTTGCTCCTTGCAATTTTCCACTGCTTTGGCAATGTCTGGAAGCTTAGTTTTGGCATGTTTTGGTATTTTGCACTGCTCTGCTATAATCCCGGTCCATTTTCTTAGAGTCACTAAATTGCCCAAATTTCCCAAATTTTTTTTTTTCTCCTCCAATTGCAATTCCGTAGCTGGTATCTCCATTCCAGCCTGTTTGAAAGTCCTTCTTTTCTGTTTTGGCCTTCAGCGGGGATCAATTCTGGCAAGCTTTGCTGCATGTGCCTGCACTTCAGAGCATATGGGAAAATTTTTTCTTTTTTAATTTTTGGTTTTTAAGTGTCCATATTATGTTCCTCATACTTCCCTCCACGTTGTGTCTTGCTCCTTGCAATTTTCCACTGCTTTGGCAATGTCTGGAAGCTTAGTTTTGGCATGTTTTGGTATTTTGCACTGCTCTGCTATAATCCCGGTCCATTTTCTTAGAGTCACTAAATTGCCCAAATTTCCCAAATTTTTTTTTTTCTCCTCCAATTGCAATTCCGTAGCTGGTATCTCCATTCCAGCCTGTTTGAAAGTCCTTCTTTTCTCTTTTGGCCTTCAGCGGGGATCATTTTGGCAAGCTTTGCTGCATGTGCCTCCATTTCATAGAATATGGGAAAATTTTTTCTTTTTTTATTTTAGATTTTTAAGTGTCCATACCATGTTCCTCATCCTCTCCTCCACGTTGTGTCTTCCTCCTTGCCATTTTCCCTGCTTTGGCAAAGTCTGGGAGCTTAGTTTTGGCATGTTTTGGTCCTTTGCAATGCAGCTCATTTCCTCACAGACCATTTCTTGAAGACACTAAAACTCCCATTTTCTGCATTTTTTTGGCTTTTTTTCAATTGGATTTCATTTGATCTATCTCCTTTCCAGAGCGTTTGTAAGCCTTTCTTTATGGGGTCGCAAGATTCCGTTTCCTTCCCGAAAGGAAATGAAATTTCCTTTCGGGAAGGGAAACGGAATCTTGCGATTTCAATGGGGACCAAGAGAGGAATCTTTGGTGCATGTCCCTGCCCTAGATGACATGCCATGACTTTTGATGCCTTTGACTTTGGGAAAGATTTTTTCTTTTTTTTTTCCATTTTTTTAAGCATCCATGCCATGTCTTTTATATCTTCCCCTCCACGTTGTGTCTTGCTCCTTGCAATTTTCCACTGCTTTGGCAATGTCTGGAAGCTTAGTTTTGGCATGTTTTGGTATTTTGCACTGCTCTGCTATAATCCCGGTCCATTTTCTTAGAGTCACTAAATTGCCCAAATTTCCAAATTTTTTTTTTTTCTCCTCCAATTGCAATTCCGTAGCTGGTATCTCCATTCCAGCCTGTTTGAAAGTCCTTCTTTTCTGTTTTGGCCTTCAGCGGGGATCAATTTGGCAAGCTTTGCTGCATGTGCCTGCATTTCATAGCATATGGGAAAATTTTTTCTTTTTTAATTTTAGGTTTTTAAGTGTCCATACCATGTTTCCTATACCTCTCCTCCACGTTGTGTCTTCCTCCTTGCCATTTTCCCCTGCTTTGGCAACGTCTGGGAGCTTAGTTTTGGCATGTTTTGGTCCTTTGCAATGCAGCTCATTTCCTCACAGACCATTTCTTGAAGACACTAAAACTCCCAATTTTCTGCATTTTTTTGGCTTTTTTTCAATTGGATTTCATTTGATCCTATCTCCTTTCCAGAGCGTTTGTAAGCCTTTCTTTATGGGGTCGCAAGATTCGTTTCCTTCCCGAAAGGAATGAAATTTCCTTTCGGGAAGGGAAACGGAATCTTGCGATTTCAATGGGGACCAAGAGAGGAATCTTTGGTGCATGTCCCTGCCCTAGATGACATGCCATGACTTTTGATGCTTTGACTTTGGGAAAGATTTTTTTCTTTTTTTTTCCATTTTTTTTAAGCATCCATGCCATGTCTTTTATATCTTCCCTCCACGTTGTGTCTTGCTCCTTGCAATTTTCCACTGCTTTGGCAATGTCTGGAAGCTTAGTTTTGGCATGTTTTGGTATTTTGCACTGCTCTGCTATAATCCCGGTCCATTTTCTTAGAGTCACTAAATTGCCCAAATTTCCCAATTTTTTTTTTTCTCCTCCAATTGCAATTCCTTAGCTGGTATCTCCATTCCAGCCTGTTTGAAAGTCCTTCTTTTCTGTTTTGCCTTCAGCGGGGATCAATTCTGGCAAGCTTTGCTGCATGTGCCTGCACTTCATAGCATATGGGGAAATTTTTTCTTTTTTAATTTTAGGTTTTTTTAAGTGTCCATATTATGTTCCTCATACCTTCCCCTCCACGTTGTGTCTTGCTCCTTGCAATTTTCCACTGCTTTGGCAATGTCTGGAAGCTTAGTTTTGGCATGTTTTGGTATTTTGCACTGCTCTGCTATAATCCCGGTCCATTTTCTTAGAGTCACTAAATTGCCCAAATTTCCCAAATTTTTTTTTTTTCTCCTCAATTGCAATTCCTTAGCTGGTATCTCCATTCCAGCCTGTTTGAAAGTCCTTCTTTTCTGTTTTGGCCTTCAGCGGGGATCAATTCTGGCAAGCTTTGCTGCATGTGCCTGCACTCATAGCATATGGGGAAATTTTTTCTTTTTTAATTTTAGGTTTTTTTAAGTGTCCATATTATGTTCCTCATATCTTCCCCTCCACGTTGTGTCTTGCTCCTTGCAATTTTCCACTGCTTTGGCAATGTCTGGAAGCTTAGTTTTGGCATGTTTTGGTATTTTGCACTGCTCTGCTATAATCCCGGTCCATTTTCTTAGAGTCACTAAATTGCCCAAATTTCCCAATTTTTTTTTTTCTCCTCCAATTGCAATTCCGTAGCTGGTATCTCCATTCCAGCCTGTTTGAAAGTCCTTCTTTTCTCTTTTGGCCTTCAGCGGGGATCATTTTGGCAAGCTTTGCTGCATGTGCCTGCATTCATAGCATATGGGAAAATTTTTTCTTTTTTAATTTTAGGTTTTTAAGTGTCCATACCATGTTCCTCCTATCCTCTCCTCCACGTTGTGTCTTGCTCCTTGCCATTTTCCCCTGCTTTGGCAACGTCTGGGAGCTTAGTTTTGGCATGTTTTGGTCCTTTGCAATGCAGCTCATTTCCTCACAGACCATTTCTTGAAGACACTAAAACTCCCAATTTTCTGCATTTTTTTGGCTTTTTTTCAATTGGATTTCATTTGATCCTATCTCCTTTCCAGAGCGTTTGTAAGCCTTTCTTTATGGGGTCGCAAGATTCCGTTTCCTTCCCGAAAGGAATGAAATTTCCTTTCGGGAAGGGAAACGGAATCTTGCGATTTCAATGGGGACAAGAGAGGAATCTTTGGTGCATGTCCCTGCCCTAGATGACATGCCATGACTTTTGATGCCTTTGACTTTGGGAAGATTTTTTCTTTTTTTTTCCATTTTTTTAAGCATCCATGCATGTCTTTTATATCTTCCCCTCCACGTTGTGTCTTGCTCCTTGCAATTTTCCACTGCTTTGGCAATGTCTGGAAGCTTAGTTTTGGCATGTTTTGGTATTTTGCACTGCTCTGCTATAATCCCGGTCCATTTTCTTAGAGTCACTAAATTGCCCAAATTTCCCAATTTTTTTTTTTCTCCTCCAATTGCAATTCCGTAGCTGGTATCTCCATTCCAGCCTGTTTGAAAGTCCTTCTTTTCTCTTTTGGCCTTCAGCGGGGATCAATTCTGGCAAGCTTTGCTGCATGTGCCTGCACTTCAGAGCATATGGGAAAATTTTTTCTTTTTTAATTTTGGTTTTTTAAGTGTCCATATTATGTTCCTCATATTCCCCTCCACGTTGTGTCTTGCTCCTTGCAATTTTCCACTGCTTTGGCAATGTCTGGAAGCTTAGTTTTGGCATGTTTTGGTATTTTGCACTGCTCTGCTTAATCCCGGTCCATTTTCTTAGAGTCACTAAATTGCCCAAATTTCCCAAATTTTTTTTTTTTCTCTCCATTGCAATTCCTTAGCTGGTATCTCCATTCCAGCCTGTTTGAAAGTCCTTCTTTTCTGTTTTGGCCTTCAGCGGGGATCAATTCTGGCAAGCTTTGCTGCATGTGCCTGCACTTCATAGCATATGGGAAATTTTTTCTTTTTTAATTTTAGGTTTTTTTAAGTGTCCATATTATGTTCCTCATACTTCCTCCACGTTGTGTCTTGCTCCTTGCAATTTTCCACTGCTTTGGCAATGTCTGGAAGCTTAGTTTTGGCATGTTTTGGTATTTTGCACTGCTCTGCTATAATCCCGGTCCATTTCTTAGAGTCACTAAATTGCCCAAATTTCCCAAATTTTTTTTTTTCTCCTCCATTGCAATTCCGTAGCTGGTATCTCCATTCCAGCCTGTTTGAAAGTCCTTCTTTTCTCTTTTGGCCTTCAGCGGGGATCAATTCTGGCAAGCTTTGCTGCATGTGCCTCCATTTCATAGCTATGGGAAAATTTTTTCTTTTTTAATTTTAGATTTTTAAGTGTCCATACCATGTTCCTCATATCCTTCCTCCACGTTGTGTCTTCCTCCTTGCCATTTTCCCCTGCTTTGGCAACGTCTGGGAGCTTAGTTTTGGCATGTTTTGGTCCTTTGCAATGCAGCTCATTTCCTCACAGACCATTTCTTGAAGACACTAAAAACTCCAATTTTCTGCATTTTTTTGGCTTTTTTTCAATTGGATTTCATTTGATCCTATCTCCTTTCCAGAGCGTTTGTAAGCCTTTCTTTATGGGGTCGCAAGATTCCGTTTCCTTCCCGAAAGGAAATGAAATTTCCTTTCGGGAAGGGAAACGGAATCTTGCGATTTCAATGGGGACCAAGAGAGGAATCTTTGGTGCATGTCCCTGCCCTAGATGACATGCCATGACTTTTGATGCCTTTGACTTTGGGAAAGATTTTTTTCTTTTTTTTCCATTTTTTTTAAGCATCCATGCCATGTCTTTTATATCTTCCCCTCCACGTTGTGTCTTGCTCCTTGCAATTTTCCACTGCTTTGGCAATGTCTGGAAGCTAGTTTTGGCATGTTTTGGTATTTTGCACTGCTCTGCTATAATCCCGGTCCATTTTTTTAGAGTCACTAAATTGCCCAAATTTCCCAAATTTTTTTTTTTCTCCTCCAATTGCAATTCCGTAGCTGGTATCTCCATTCCAGCCTGTTTGAAAGTCCTTCTTTCTGTTTTGGCCTTCAGCGGGGATCAATTCTGGCAAGCTTTGCTGCATGTGCCTGCACTTCATAGCATATGGGAAAATTTTTTCTTTTTTAATTTTAGGTTTTTTTAAGTGTCCATATTATGTTCCTCATACCTTCCCCTCCACGTTGTGTCTTGCTCCTTGCAATTTTCCACTGCTTTGGCAATGTCTGGAAGCTTAGTTTTGGCATGTTTTGGTATTTTGCACTGCTCTGCTATAATCCCGGTCCATTTTCTTAGAGTCACTAAATTGCCCAAATTTCCCAAATTTTTTTTTTTCTCCTCCAATTGCAATTCCGTAGCTGGTATCTCCATTCCAGCCTGTTTGAAAGTCCTTCTTTTCTCTTTTGGCCTTCAGCGGGGATCACTTTTGGCAAGCTTTGCTGCATGTGCCTCCATTTCATAGAATATGGGAAAATTTTTTCTTTTTTAATTTTAGATTTTTAAGTGTCCATACCATGTTCCTCATATCCTCTCCTCCACGTTGTGTCTTCCTCCTTGCCATTTTCCCTGCTTTGGCAACGTCTGGGAGCTTAGTTTTGGCATGTTTTGGTCCTTTGCAATGCAGCTCATTTCCTCACAGACCATTTCTTGAAGACACTAAAACTCCCAATTTTCTGCATTTTTTTGGCTTTTTTTCAATTGGATTTCATTTGATCCTATCTCCTTTCCAGAGCGTTTGTAAGCCTTTCTTTATGGGGTCGCAAGATTCCGTTTCCTTCCCGAAAGGAAATGAAATTTCCTTTCGGGAAGGGAAACGGAATCTTGCGATTTCAATGGGGACCAAGAGAGGAATCTTTGGTGCATGTCCCTGCCCTAGATGACATGCCATGACTTTTGATGCCTTTGACTTTGGGAAAGATTTTTTTCTTTTTTTTCCATTTTTTTTAAGCATCCATGCCATGTCTTTTATATCTTCCACGTTGTGTCTTGCTCCTTGCAATTTTCCACTGCTTTGGCAATGTCTGGAAGCTTAGTTTTGGCATGTTTTGGTATTTTGCACTGCTCTGCTATAATCCGGTCCATTTTCTTAGAGTCACTAAATTGCCCAAATTTCCCAAATTTTTTTTTTCTCCTCCAATTGCAATTCCGTAGCTGGTATCTCCATTCCAGCCTGTTTGAAAGTCCTTCTTTTCTCTTTTGGCCTTCAGCGGGGATCACTTTTGGCAAGCTTTGCTGCATGTGCCTCCATTCATAGAATATGGGAAAATTTTTTCTTTTTTAATTTTAGATTTTTAAGTGTCCATACCATGTTCCTCATATCCTCTCCTCCACGTTGTGTCTTCCTCCTTGCCATTTTCCCCTGCTTTGGCAACGTCTGGGAGCTTAGTTTTGGCATGTTTTGGTCCTTTGCAATGCAGCTCATTTCCTCACAGACCATTTCTTGAAGACACTAAAACTCCCAATTTTCTGCATTTTTTTGGCTTTTTTTCAATTGGATTTCATTTGATCCTATCTCCTTTCCAGAGCGTTTGTAAGCCTTTCTTTATGGGGTCGCAAGATTCCGTTTCCTTCCCGAAAGGAAATGAAATTTCCTTTCGGGAAGGGAAACGGAATCTTGCGATTTCAATGGGGACCAAGAGAGGAATCTTTGGTGCATGTCCCTGCCCTAGATGACATGCCATGACTTTTGATGCCTTTGACTTTGGGAAAGATTTTTTTCTTTTTTTTTCATTTTTTTTAAGCATCCATGCCATGTCTTTTATATCTTCCCCTCCACGTTGTGTCTTGCTCCTTGCAATTTTCCACTGCTTTGGCAATGTCTGGAAGCTTAGTTTTGGCATGTTTTGGTATTTTGCACTGCTCTGCTATAATCCCGGTCCATTTTCTTAGAGTCACTAAATTGCCCAAATTTCCCAATTTTTTTTTTTCTCTCCAATTGCAATTCCGTAGCTGGTATCTCCATTCCAGCCTGTTTGAAAGTCCCTTTTTTCTTTTGGCCTTCAGCGGGGATCAATTCTGGCAAGCTTTGCTGCATGTGCCTGCACTTCATAGCATATGGGAAAATTTTTTCTTTTTTAATTTTAGGTTTTTTAAGTGTCCATATTATGTTCCTCATACCTTCCCCTCCACGTTGTGTCTTGCTCCTTGCAATTTTCCACTGCTTTGGCAATGTCTGGAAGCTTAGTTTTGGCATGTTTTGGTATTTTGCACTGCTCTGCTATAATCCGGTCCATTTTCTTAGAGTCACTAAATTGCCCAAATTTCCCAAATTTTTTTTTTTTCTCTCCAATTGCAATTCCTTAGCTGGTATCTCCATTCCAGCCTGTTTGAAAGTCCTTCTTTTCTCTTTTGGCCTTCAGCGGGGATCATTTTGGCAAGCTTTGCTGCATGTGCCTGCATTTCATAGAATATGGGAAAATTTTTCTTTTTTAATTTTAGATTTTTAAGTGTCCATACCATGTTCCTCATACTTCTCCTCCACGTTGTGTCTTGCTCCTTGCCATTTTCCCCTGCTTTGGCAACGTCTGGGAGCTTAGTTTTGGCATGTTTTGGTCCTTTGCAATGCAGCTCATTTCCTCACAGACCATTTCTTGAAGACACTAAAACTCCCAATTTTCTGCATTTTTTTGGCTTTTTTTCAATTGGATTTCATTTGATCCTATCTCCTTTCCAGAGCGTTTGTAAGCCTTTCTTTATGGGGTCGCAAGATTCCGTTTCCTTCCCGAAAGGAAATGAAATTTCCTTTCGGGAAGGGAAACGGAATCTTGCGATTTCAATGGGGACCAAGAGAGGAATCTTTGGTGCATGTCCCTGCCCTAGATGACATGCCATGACTTTTGATGCCTTTGACTTTGGGAAAGATTTTTTTTTTTTTTTTTCCATTTTTTTAAGCATCCATGCCATGTCTTTTATATCTTCCCCTCCACGTTGTGTCTTGCTCCTTGCATTTTCCACTGCTTTGGCAATGTCTGGAAGCTTAGTTTTGGCATGTTTTGGTATTTTGCACTGCTCTGCTATAATCCCGGTCCATTTCTTAGAGTCACTAAATTGCCCAAATTTCCAAATTTTTTTTTTTCTCCTCAATTGCAATTCCTTAGCTGGTATCTCCATTCCAGCCTGTTTGAAAGTCCTTCTTTTCTCTTTTGGCCTTCAGCGGGGATCACTTTTGGCAAGCTTTGCTGCATGTGCCTGCACTTCATAGCATATGGGGAAAATTTTTCTTTTTTAATTTTAGGTTTTTTTAAGTGTCCATATTATGTTCCTCATACCTTCCCCTCCACGTTGTGTCTTCTCCTTGCAATTTTCCACTGCTTTGGCAATGTCTGGAAGCTTAGTTTTGGCATGTTTTGGTATTTTGCACTGCTCTGCTATAATCCCGGTCCATTTTCTTAGAGTCACTAAATTGCCCAAATTTCCAAATTTTTTTTTTTTCTCCTCCAATTGCAATTCCTTAGCTGGTATCTCCATTCCAGCCTGTTTGAAAGTCCTTCTTTTCTCTTTTGGCCTTCAGCGGGGATCACTTTGGCAAGCTTTGCTGCATGTGCCTCCATTTCATAGAATATGGGAAAATTTTTTCTTTTTTAATTTTAGTTTTTTTAAGTGTCCATACCATGTTCCTCTATCCTCTCCTCCACGTTGTGTCTTCCTCCTTGCCATTTTCCCCTGCTTTGGCAACGTCTGGGAGCTTAGTTTTGGCATGTTTTGGTCCTTTGCAATGCAGCTCATTTCCTCACAGACCATTTCTTGAAGACACTAAACTCCCAATTTTCTGCATTTTTTTGCTTTTTTTCAATTGGATTTCATTTGATCCTATCTCCTTTCAGAGCGTTTGTAAGCCTTTCTTTATGGGGTCGCAAGATTCCGTTTCCTTCCCGAAAGGAAATGAAATTTCCTTTCGGGAAGGGAAACGGAATCTTGCGATTTCAATGGGGACCAAGAGAGGAATCTTTGGTGCATGTCCCTGCCCTAGATGACATGCCATGACTTTTGATGCCTTTGACTTTGGGAAAGATTTTTTTCTTTTTTTTTCCATTTTTTTAAGCATCCATGCCATGTCTTTTATATCTTCCCCTCCACGTTGTGTCTTGCTCCTTGCAATTTTCCACTGCTTTGGCAATGTCTGGAAGCTTAGTTTTGGCATGTTTTGGTATTTTGCACTGCTCTGCTATAATCCCGGTCCATTTTCTTAGAGTCACTAAATTGCCCAAATTTCCCAAATTTTTTTTTTTTCTCCTCCAATTGCAATTCCGTAGCTGGTATCTCCATTCCAGCCTGTTTGAAAGTCCTTCTTTTCTGTTTTGGCCTTCAGCGGGGATCAATTTTGGCAAGCTTTGCTGCATGTGCCTGCACTTCATAGCATATGGGAAAATTTTTTCTTTTTTAATTTTAGGTTTTTTTAAGTGTCCATATTATGTTCCTCATACCTTCCCTCCACGTTGTGTCTTGCTCCTTGCAATTTTCCACTGCTTTGGCAATGTCTGGAAGCTTAGTTTTGGCATGTTTTGGTATTTTGCACTGCTCTGCTATAATCCCGGTCCATTTTCTTAGAGTCACTAAATTGCCCAAATTTCCCAAATTTTTTTTTTTTTCTCCTCCAATTGCAATTCCTTAGCTGGTATCTCCATTCCAGCCTGTTTGAAAGTCCTTCTTTTCTCTTTTGGCCTTCAGCGGGGATCAATTTTGGCAAGCTTTGCTGCATGTGCCTGCATTTCATAGAATATGGGAAAATTTTTTCTTTTTTAATTTTAGATTTTTAAGTGTCCATACCATGTTCCTCCTATCCTCTCCTCCACGTTGTGTCTTGCTCCTTGCCATTTTCCCCTGCTTTGGCAACGTCTGGGAGCTTAGTTTTGGCATGTTTTGGTCCTTTGCAATGCAGCTCATTTCCTCACAGACATTTCTTGAAGACACTAAAACTCCCAATTTTCTGCATTTTTTGGCTTTTTTTCAATTGGATTTCATTTGATCCTATCTCCTTTCCAGAGCGTTTGTAAGCCTTTCTTTATGGGGTCGCAAGATTCCGTTTCCTTCCGAAAGGAAATGAAATTTCCTTTCGGGAAGGGAAACGGAATCTTGCGATTTCAATGGGGACCAAGAGAGGAATCTTTGGTGCATGTCCCTGCCCTAGATGACATGCCATGACTTTTGATGCCTTTGACTTTGGGAAAGATTTTTTTCTTTTTTTTTCATTTTTTTTAAGCATCCATGCCATGTCTTTTATATCTTCCCCTCCACGTTGTGTCTTGCTCCTTGCAATTTTCCACTGCTTTGGCAATGTCTGGAAGCTTAGTTTTGGCATGTTTTGGTATTTTGCACTGCTCTGCTATAATCCCGGTCCATTTACTTAGAGTCACTAAATTGCCCAATTTCCCAAATTTTTTTTTCTCCTCCAATTGCAATTCCGTAGCTGGTATCTCCATTCCAGCCTGTTTGAAAGTCCTTCTTTTCTCTTTTGGCCTTCAGCGGGGATCAATTCTGGCAAGCTTTGCTGCATGTGCCTGCACTTCATAGCATATGGGAAAATTTTTTCTTTTTTAATTTTAGATTTTAAGTGTCCATACCATGTTCCTCCTATCCTCTCCTCCACGTTGTGTCTTGCTCCTTGCCATTTTCCCTGCTTTGGCAACGTCTGGGAGCTTAGTTTTGGCATGTTTTGGTCCTTTGCAATGCAGCTCATTTCCTCACAGAACATTTCTTGAAGACACTAAAACTCCAATTTTCTGTTTTTTTTGGCTTTTTTTCAATTGGATTTCATTTGATCCTATCTCCTTTCCAGAGCGTTTGTAAGCCTTTCTTTATGGGGTCGCAAGATTCCGTTTCCTTCCCGAAGGAATGAAATTTCCTTTCGGGAGGGAAACGGAATCTTGCGATTTCAATGGGGACCAAGAGAGGAATCTTTGGTGCATGTCCCTGCCCTAGATGACATGCCATGACTTTTGATGCCTTTGACTTTGGGAAAGATTTTTTTTTTTTTTTTCCATTTTTTTTAAGCATCCATGCCATGTCTTTTATATCTTCCCCTCCACGTTGTGTCTTGCTCCTTGCAATTTTCCACTGCTTTGGCAATGTCTGGAAGCTTAGTTTTGGCATGTTTTGGTATTTTGCACTGCTCTGCTATAATCCCGGTCCATTTTTTAGAGTCACTAAATTGCCCAAATTTCCCAAATTTTTTTTTTTTCCTCCAATTGCAATTCCTTAGCTGGTATCTCCATTCCAGCCTGTTTGAAAGTCCTTCTTTTCTCTTTTGGCCTTCAGCGGGGATCACTTTTGGCAAGCTTTGCTGCATGTGCCTCCTTTCATAGAATATGGGAAAATTTTTTCTTTTTTAATTTTAGATTTTTAAGTGTCCATACCATGTTCCTCATATCCTCTCCTCCACGTTGTGTCTTCCTCCTTGCATTTTCCCCTGCTTTGGCAACGTCTGGGAGCTTAGTTTTGGCATGTTTTGGTCCTTTGCAATGCAGCTCATTTCCTCACAGACTTTTCTTGAAGACACTAAAACTCCCAATTTTCTGCATTTTTTTGGCTTTTTTTCAATTGGATTTCATTTGATCCTATCTCCTTTCCAGAGCGTTTGTAAGCCTTTCTTTATGGGGTCGCAAGATTCCGTTTCCTTCGAAAGGAAATGAAATTTCCTTTCGGGAAGGGAAACGGAATCTTGCGATTTCAATGGGGACCAAGAGGGAATCTTTGGTGCATGTCCCTGCCCTAGATGACATGCCATGACTTTTGATGCCTTTGACTTTGGGAAAGATTTTTTCTTTTTTTTTTCCTTTTTTTAAGCATCCATGCCATGTCTTTTATATCTTCCCTCCACGTTGTGTCTTGCTCCTTGCAATTTTCCACTGCTTTGGCAATGTCTGGAAGCTTAGTTTTGGCATGTTTTGGTATTTTGCACTGCTCTGCTATATCCCGGTCCATTTTCTTAGAGTCACTAAATTGCCCAAATTTCCCAATTTTTTTTTTTTCTCCTCCAATTGCAATTCCGTAGCTGGTATCTCCATTCCAGCCTGTTTGAAAGTCCTTCTTTTCTCTTTTGGCCTTCAGCGGGGATCAATTTGGCAAGCTTTGCTGCATGTGCCTCCATTTCATAGCATATGGGAAAATTTTTTCTTTTTTAATTTTAGATTTTTAAGTGTCCATACCATGTTCCTCTATCCTCTCCTCCACGTTGTGTCTTCCTCCTTGCCATTTTCCCCTGCTTTGGCAACGTCTGGGAGCTTAGTTTTGGCATGTTTTGGTCCTTTGCAATGCAGCTCATTTCCTCACAGACCATTTCTTGAAGACACTAAAACTCCCAATTTTCTGCATTTTTTTGGCTTTTTTTCAATTGGATTTCATTTGATCCTATCTCCTTTCCAGAGCGTTTGTAAGCCTTTCTTTATGGGGTCGCAAGATTCCGTTTCCTTCCCGAAAGGAAATGAAATTTCCTTTCGGGAAGGGAAACGGAATCTTGCGATTTCAATGGGGACCAAGAGAGGAATCTTTGGTGCATGTCCCTGCCCTAGATGACATGCCATGACTTTTGATGCCTTTGACTTTGGGAAAGATTTTTTCTTTTTTTTTCCATTTTTTTTAAGCATCCATGCCATGTCTTTTATATCTTCCCCTCCACGTTGTGTCTTGCTCCTTGCAATTTTCCACTGCTTTGGCAATGTCTGGAAGCTTAGTTTTGGCATGTTTTGGTATTTTGCACTGCTCTGCTATAATCCCGGTCCATTTTCTTAGAGTCACTAAATTGCCCAAATTTCCCAAATTTTTTTTTTCTCCTCCAATTGCAATTCCGTAGCTGGTATCTCCATTCCAGCCTGTTTGAAAGTCCTTCTTTTCTCTTTTGGCCTTCAGCGGGGATCACTTTTGGCAAGCTTTGCTGCATGTGCCTGCACTTCAGAGCATATGGGAAAATTTTTTCTTTTTTAATTTTAGGTTTTTTTAAGTGTCCATATTATGTTCCTCATACCTTCCCCTCCACGTTGTGTCTTGCTCCTTGCAATTTTCCACTGCTTTGGCAATGTCTGGAAGCTTAGTTTTGGCATGTTTTGGTATTTTGCACTGCTCTGCTATAATCCCGGTCCATTTTCTTAGAGTCACTAAATTGCCCAAATTTCCCAAATTTTTTTTTTTTCTCCTCCAATTGCAATTCCGTAGCTGGTATCTCCATTCCAGCCTGTTTGAAAGTCCTTCTTTTCTCTTTTGGCCTTCAGCGGGGATCAATTCTGGCAAGCTTTGCTGCATGTGCCTGCATTTCATAGAATATGGGAAAATTTTTTCTTTTTTAATTTTAGATTTTTAAGTGTCCATACCATGTTCCTCCTATCCTCTCCTCCACGTTGTGTCTTGCTCCTTGCCATTTTCCCTGCTTTGGCAACGTCTGGGAGCTTAGTTTTGGCATGTTTTGGTCCTTTGCAATGCAGCTCATTTCCTCACAGACCATTTCTTGAAGACACTAAAACTCCCAATTTTCTGCATTTTTTTGGCTTTTTTTCAATTGGATTTCATTTGATCCTATCTCCTTTCCAGAGCGTTTGTAAGCCTTTCTTTATGGGGTCGCAAGATTCCGTTTCCTTCCCGAAAGGAAATGAAATTTCCTTTCGGGAAGGGAAACGGAATCTTGCGATTTCAATGGGGACCAAGAGAGGAATCTTTGGTGCATGTCCCTGCCCTAGATGACATGCCATGACTTTTGATGCCTTTGACTTTGGGAAAGATTTTTTTCTTTTTTTTTCCATTTTTTTTAAGCATCCATGCCATGTCTTTTATATCTTCCCCTCCACGTTGTGTCTTGCTCCTTGCAATTTTCCACTGCTTTGGCAATGTCTGGAAGCTTAGTTTTGGCATGTTTTGGTATTTTGCACTGCTCTGCTATAATCCCGGTCCATTTTCTTAGAGTCACTAAATTGCCCAAATTTCCCAAATTTTTTTTTTTCTCCTCCAATTGCAATTTCGTAGCTGGTATCTCCATTCCAGCCTGTTTGAAAGTCCTTCTTTTCTGTTTTGGCCTTCAGCGGGGATCAATTCTGGCAAGCTTTGCTGCATGTGCCTGCACTTCATAGCATATGGGAAAATTTTTTCTTTTTTAATTTTAGGTTTTAAGTGTCCATATTATGTTCCTCATACCTTCCCCTCCACGTTGTGTCTTGCTCCTTGCAATTTTCCACTGCTTTGGCAATGTCTGGAAGCTTAGTTTTGGCATGTTTTGGTATTTTGCACTGCTCTGCTATAATCCCGGTCCATTTTCTTAGAGTCACTAAATTGCCCAAATTTCCCAAATTTTTTTTTTCTCCTCCAATTGCAATTCCTTAGCTGGTATCTCCATTCCAGCCTGTTTGAAAGTCCTTCTTTTCTCTTTTGGCCTTCAGCGGGGATCACTTTTGGCAAGCTTTGCTGCATGTGCCTCCATTTCATAGAATATGGGAAAATTTTTTCTTTTTTAATTTTAGATTTTTAAGTGTCCATACCATGTTCCTCATATCCTCTCCTCCACGTTGTGTCTTCCTCCTTGCCATTTTCCCCTGCTTTGGCAACGTCTGGGAGCTTAGTTTTGGCATGTTTTGGTCCTTTGCAATGCAGCTCATTTCCTCACAGACCATTTCTTGAAGACACTAAAACTCCCAATTTTCTGCATTTTTTTGGCTTTTTTTCAATTGGATTTCATTTGATCCTATCTCCTTTCCAGAGCGTTTGTAAGCCTTTCTTTATGGGGTCGCAAGATTCCGTTTCCTTCCCGAAAGGAAATGAAATTTCCTTTCGGGAAGGGAAACGGAATCTTGCGATTTCAATGGGGACCAAGAGAGGAATCTTTGGTGCATGTCCCTGCCCTAGATGACATGCCATGACTTTTGATGCCTTTGACTTTGGGAAAGATTTTTTCTTTTTTTTTCCATTTTTTTTAAGCATCCATGCCATGTCTTTTATATCTTCCCCTCCACGTTGTGTCTTGCTCCTTGCAATTTTCCACTGCTTTGGCAATGTCTGGAAGCTTAGTTTTGGCATGTTTTGGTATTTTGCACTGCTCTGCTATAATCCCGGTCCATTTTCTTAGAGTCACTAAATTGCCCAAATTTCCCAAATTTTTTTTTTTTCTCCTCCAATTGCAATTCCGTAGCTGGTATCTCCATTCCAGCCTGTTTGAAAGTCCTTCTTTTCTCTTTTGGCCTTCAGCGGGGATCAATTCTGGCAAGCTTTGCTGCATGTGCCTGCACTTCATAGCATATGGGAAAATTTTTTTTTTTAATTTTAGGTTTTTTAAGTGTCCATATTATGTTCCTCATACCTCCCCTCCACGTTGTGTCTTGCTCCTTGCAATTTTCCACTGCTTTGGCAATGTCTGGAAGCTTAGTTTTGGCATGTTTTGGTATTTTGCACTGCTCTGCTATAATCCCGGTCCATTTTCTTAGAGTCACTAAATTGCCCAAATTTCCCAAATTTTTTTTTTTTCTCCTCCAATTGCAATTTTGTAGCTGGTATCTCCATTCCAGCCTGTTTGAAAGTCCTTCTTTTCTCTTTTGGCCTTCAGCGGGGATCAATTTTGGCAAGCTTTGCTGCATGTGCCTCCATTTCATAGAATATGGGAAATTTTTTTTCTTTTTTAATTTTAGATTTTTAAGTGTCCATACCATGTTCCTCCTATCCTCTCCTCCACGTTGTGTCTTCCTCCTTGCCATTTTCCCTGCTTTGGCAACGTCTGGGAGCTTAGTTTTGGCATGTTTTGGTCCTTTGCAATGCAGCTCATTTCCTCACAGACCATTTCTTGAAGACACTAAAACTCCCAATTTTCTGCATTTTTTTGGCTTTTTTTCAATTGGATTTCATTTGATCCTATCTCCTTTCCAGAGCGTTTGTAAGCCTTTCTTTATGGGGTCGCAAGATTCCGTTTCCTTCCCGAAAGGAAATGAAATTTCCTTTCGGGAAGGGAAACGGAATCTTGCGATTTCAATGGGGACCAAGAGAGGAATCTTTGGTGCATGTCCCTGCCCTAGATGACATGCCATGACTTTTGATGCCTTTGACTTTGGGAAAGATTTTTTTCTTTTTTTTTCCATTTTTTTTAAGCATCCATGCCATGTCTTTTATATCTTCCCCTCCACGTTGTGTCTTGCTCCTTGCAATTTTCCACTGCTTTGGCAATGTCTGGAAGCTTAGTTTTGGCATGTTTTGGTATTTTGCACTGCTCTGCTATAATCCCGGTCCATTTTCTTAGAGTCACTAAATTGCCCAAATTTCCCAAATTTTTTTTTTTCTCCTCCAATTGCAATTCCGTAGCTGGTATCTCCATTCCAGCCTGTTTGAAAGTCCTTCTTTTCTCTTTTGGCCTTCAGCGGGGATCAATTCTGGCAAGCTTTGCTGCATGTGCCTGCACTTCATAGCATATGGGAAAATTTTTTCTTTTTTAATTTTTGGTTTTTAAGTGTCCATATTATGTTCCTCATATTCCCCTCCACGTTGTGTCTTGCTCCTTGCAATTTTCCACTGCTTTGGCAATGTCTGGAAGCTTAGTTTTGGCATGTTTTGGTATTTTGCACTGCTCTGCTATAATCCCGGTCCATTTTCTTAGAGTCACTAAATTGCCCAAATTTCCCAAATTTTTTTTTTTTCTCCTCCAATTGCAATTCCGTAGCTGGTATCTCCATTCCAGCCTGTTTGAAAGTCCTTCTTTTCTCTTTTGGCCTTCAGCGGGGATCAATTTTGGCAAGCTTTGCTGCATGTGCCTGCACTTCATAGAATATGGGAAAATTTTTTCTTTTTTAATTTTAGATTTTTAAGTGTCCATACCATGTTCCTCATATCCTCTCCTCCACGTTGTGTCTTGCTCCTTGCCATTTTCCCCTGCTTTGGCAATGTCTGGGAGCTTAGTTTTGGCATGTTTTGGTCCTTTGCAATGCAGCTCATTTCCTCACAGACCATTTCTTGAAGACACTAAAACTCCCAATTTTCTGCATTTTTTTGGCTTTTTTTCAATTGGATTTCATTTGATCCTATCTCCTTTCCAGAGCGTTTGTAAGCCTTTCTTTATGGGGTCGCAAGATTCCGTTTCCTTCCCGAAAGGAAATGAAATTTCCTTTCGGGAAGGGAAACGAATCTTGCGATTTCAATGGGGACCAAGAGAGGAATCTTTGGTGCATGTCCCTGCCCTAGATGACATGCCATGACTTTTGATGCCTTTGACTTTGGGAAAGATTTTTTTCTTTTTTTTTCCATTTTTTTTAAGCATCCATGCCATGTCTTTTATATCTTCCCCTCCACGTTGTGTCTTGCTCCTTGCAATTTTCCACTGCTTTGGCAATGTCTGGAAGCTTAGTTTTGGCATGTTTTGGTATTTTGCACTGCTCTGCTATAATCCGGTCCATTTTCTTAGAGTCACTAAATTGCCCAAATTTCCCAAATTTTTTTTTTTCTCCTCCAATTGCAATTCCGTAGCTGGTATCTCCATTCCAGCCTGTTTGAAAGTCCTTCTTTTCTCTTTGGCCTTCAGCGGGGATCAATTCTGGCAAGCTTTGCTGCATGTGCCTGCACTTCATAGCATATGGGAAAATTTTTTCTTTTTTAATTTTAGGTTTTTAAGTGTCCATATTATGTTCCTCATACCTTCCCTCCACGTTGTGTCTTGCTCCTTGCAATTTTCCACTGCTTTGGCAATGTCTGGAAGCTTAGTTTTGGCATGTTTTGGTATTTTGCACTGCTCTGCTATAATCCCGGTCCATTTTCTTAGAGTCACTAAATTGCCCAAATTTCCAAATTTTTTTTTTTCTCCTCCAATTGCAATTCCGTAGCTGGTATCTCCATTCCAGCCTGTTTGAAAGTCCTTCTTTTCTCTTTTGGCCTTCAGCGGGGATCACTTTTGGCAAGCTTTGCTGCATGTGCCTCCATTTCATAGAATATGGGAAAATTTTTTCTTTTTTAATTTTAGATTTTTAAGTGTCCATACCATGTTCCTCATATCCTCTCCTCCACGTTGTGTCTTCCTCCTTGCCATTTTCCCCTGCTTTGGCAACGTCTGGGAGCTTAGTTTTGGCATGTTTTGGTCCTTTGCAATGCAGCTCATTTCCTCACAGACCATTTCTTGAAGACACTAAAACTCCCAATTTTCTGCATTTTTTTGGCTTTTTTTCAATTGGATTTCATTTGATCCTATCTCCTTTCCAGAGCGTTTGTAAGCCTTTCTTTATGGGGTCGCAAGATTCCGTTTCCTTCCCGAAAGGAAATGAAATTCCTTTCGGGAAGGGAAACGGAATCTTGCGATTTCAATGGGGACCAAGAGAGGAATCTTTGGTGCATGTCCCTGCCCTAGATGACATGCCATGACTTTTGATGCCTTTGACTTTGGGAAAGATTTTTTCTTTTTTTTTCCATTTTTTTTAAGCATCCATGCCATGTCTTTTATATCTTCCCCTCCACGTTGTGTCTTGCTCCTTGCAATTTTCCACTGCTTTGGCAATGTCTGGAAGCTTAGTTTTGGCATGTTTTGGTATTTTGCACTGCTCTGCTATAATCCCGGTCCATTTTCTTAGAGTCACTAAATTGCCCAAATTTCCCAAATTTTTTTTTTTTCTCCTCCAATTGCAATTCCGTAGCTGGTATCTCCATTCCAGCCTGTTTGAAAGTCCTTCTTTTCTGTTTTGGCCTTCAGCGGGGATCAATTCTGGCAAGCTTTGCTGCATGTGCCTGCACTTCATAGCATATGGGAAAATTTTTTCTTTTTTAATTTTAGTTTTTTAAGTGTCCATATTATGTTCTCATATTCTTCCCTCCACGTTGTGTCTTGCTCCTTGCAATTTTCCACTGCTTTGGCAATGTCTGGAAGCTTAGTTTTGGCATGTTTTGGTATTTTGCACTGCTCTGCTATAATCCGGTCCATTTTCTTAGAGTCACTAAATTGCCCAAATTTCCCAAATTTTTTTTTTTTCTCTCCAATTGCAATTTTGTAGCTGGTATCTCCATTCCAGCCTGTTTGAAAGTCCTTCTTTTCTCTTTTGGCCTTCAGCGGGGATCAATTTGGCAAGCTTTGCTGCATGTGCCTGCATTTCATAGAATATGGGAAAATTTTTTCTTTTTTAATTTTAGATTTTTAAGTGTCCATACCATGTTCCTCCTATCCTCTCCTCCACGTTGTGTCTTGCTCCTTGCCATTTTCCCCTGCTTTGGCAACGTCTGGGAGCTTAGTTTTGGCATGTTTTGGTCCTTTGCAATGCAGCTCATTTCCTCACAGACCATTTCTTGAAGACACTAAAACTCCCAATTTTCTGCATTTTTTTGGCTTTTTTTCAATTGGATTTCATTTGATCCTATCTCCTTTCCAGAGCGTTTGTAAGCCTTTCTTTATGGGGTCGCAAGATTCCGTTTCCTTCCCGAAAGGAAATGAAATTTCCTTTCGGGAAGGGAAACGGAATCTTGCGATTTCAATGGGGACCAAGAGAGGAATCTTTGGTGCATGTCCCTGCCCTAGATGACATGCCATGACTTTTGATGCCTTTGACTTTGGGAAAGATTTTTTTCTTTTTTTTTCCATTTTTTTTAAGCATCCATGCCATGTCTTTTATATCTTCCCCTCCACGTTGTGTCTTGCTCCTTGCAATTTTCCACTGCTTTGGCAATGTCTGGAAGCTTAGTTTTGGCATGTTTTGGTATTTTGCACTGCTCTGCTATAATCCCGGTCCATTTTCTTAGAGTCACTAAATTGCCCAAATTTCCCAAATTTTTTTTTTTCTCCTCCAATTGCAATTCCGTAGCTGGTATCTCCATTCCAGCCTGTTTGAAAGTCCTTCTTTTCTCTTTTGGCCTTCAGCGGGGATCAATTCTGGCAAGCTTTGCTGCATGTGCCTGCACTTCATAGCATATGGGAAAATTTTTCTTTTTTAATTTTAGGTTTTTTAAGTGTCCATATTATGTTCCTCATACCTTCCCCTCCACGTTGTGTCTTGCTCCTTGCAATTTTCCACTGCTTTGGCAATGTCTGGAAGCTTAGTTTTGGCATGTTTTGGTATTTTGCACTGCTCTGCTATAATCCCGGTCCATTTTCTTAGAGTCACTAAATTGCCCAAATTTCCCAAATTTTTTTTTTTCTCCTCCAATTGCAATTCCTTAGCTGGTATCTCCATTCCAGCCTGTTTGAAAGTCCTTCTTTTCTCTTTTGGCCTTCAGCGGGATCACTTTTGGCAAGCTTTGCTGCATGTGCCTCCATTTCATAGAATATGGGAAAATTTTTTCTTTTTTAATTTTAGATTTTTAAGTGTCCATACCATGTTCCTCATATCCTCTCCTCCACGTTGTGTCTTCCTCCTTGCCATTTTCCCCTGCTTTGGCAACGTCTGGGAGCTTAGTTTTGGCATGTTTTGGTCCTTTGCAATGCAGCTCATTTCCTCACAGACCATTTCTTGAAGACACTAAAACTCCCAATTTTCTGCATTTTTTTGGCTTTTTTTCAATTGGATTTCATTTGATCCTATCTCCTTTCCAGAGCGTTTGTAAGCCTTTCTTTATGGGGTCGCAAGATTCCGTTTCCTTCCCGAAAGGAAATGAAATTTCCTTTCGGGAAGGGAAACGGAATCTTGCGATTTCAATGGGGACCAAGAGAGGAATCTTTGGTGCATGTCCCTGCCCTAGATGACATGCCATGACTTTTGATGCCTTTGACTTTGGGAAAGATTTTTTCTTTTTTTTTCCATTTTTTTTAAGCATCCATGCCATGTCTTTTATATCTTCCCCTCCACGTTGTGTCTTGCTCCTTGCAATTTTCCACTGCTTTGGCAATGTCTGGAAGCTTAGTTTTGGCATGTTTTGGTATTTTGCACTGCTCTGCTATAATCCCGGTCCATTTTCTTAGAGTCACTAAATTGCCCAAATTTCCCAATTTTTTTTTTTTCTCCTCCAATTGCAATTCCGTAGCTGGTATCTCCATTCCAGCCTGTTTGAAAGTCCTTCTTTTCTCTTTTGGCCTTCAGCGGGGATCAATTCTGGCAAGCTTTGCTGCATGTGCCTGCACTTCATAGCATATGGGAAAATTTTTTCTTTTTTAATTTTAGATTTTTAAGTGTCCATACCATGTTCCTCATATCCTCTCCTCCACGTTGTGTCTTGCTCCTTGCCATTTTCCCCTGCTTTGGCAACGTCTGGGAGCTTAGTTTTGGCATGTTTTGGTCCTTTGCAATGCAGCTCATTTCCTCACAGACCATTTCTTGAAGACACTAAAACTCCCAATTTTCTGCATTTTTTGGCTTTTTTTCAATTGGATTTCATTTGATCCTATCTCCTTTCCAGAGCGTTTGTAAGCCTTTCTTTATGGGGTCGCAAGATTCCGTTTCCTTCCGAAAGAAATGAAATTTCCTTTCGGGAAGGGAAACGGAATCTTGCGATTTCAATGGGGACCAAGAGAGGAATCTTTGGTGCATGTCCCTGCCCTAGATGACATGCCATGACTTTTGATGCCTTTGACTTTGGGAAAGATTTTTTTCTTTTTTTTTCCATTTTTTTAAGCATCCATGCCATGTCTTTTATATCTTCCCCTCCACGTTGTGTCTTGCTCCTTGCAATTTTCCACTGCTTTGGCAATGTCTGGAAGCTTAGTTTTGGCATGTTTTGGTATTTTGCACTGCTCTGCTATAATCCCGGTCCATTTTCTTAGAGTCACTAAATTGCCCAAATTTCCCAAATTTTTTTTTTTCTCCTCCAATTGCAATTCCGTAGCTGGTATCTCCATTCCAGCCTGTTTGAAAGTCCTTCTTTTCTCTTTTGGCCTTCAGCGGGGATCACTTTTGGCAAGCTTTGCTGCATGTGCCTCCATTTCATAGAATATGGGAAATTTTTTCTTTTTTAATTTTAGATTTTTAAGTGTCCATACCATGTTCCTCTATCCTCTCCTCCACGTTGTGTCTTCCTCCTTGCCATTTTCCCCTGCTTTGGCAACGTCTGGGAGCTTAGTTTTGGCATGTTTTGGTCCTTTGCAATGCAGCTCATTTCCTCACAGACCATTTCTTGAAGACACTAAAACTCCCAATTTTCTGCATTTTTTGGCTTTTTTTCAATTGGATTTCATTTGATCCTATCTCCTTTCCAGAGCGTTTGTAAGCCTTTCTTTATGGGGTCGCAAGATTCCGTTTCCTTCCCGAAAGGAAATGAAATTTCCTTTCGGGAAGGGAAACGGAATCTTGCGATTTCAATGGGGACCAAGAGAGGAATCTTTGGTGCATGTCCCTGCCCTAGATGACATGCCATGACTTTTGATGCCTTTGACTTTGGGAAAGATTTTTTTCTTTTTTTTTCCATTTTTTTTAAGCATCCATGCCATGTCTTTTATATCTTCCCCTCCACGTTGTGTCTTGCTCCTTGCAATTTTCCACTGCTTTGGCAATGTCTGGAAGCTTAGTTTTGGCATGTTTTGGTATTTTGCACTGCTCTGCTATAATCCGGTCCATTTTCTTAGAGTCACTAAATTGCCCAAATTTCCCAATTTTTTTTTTTTCTCCTCCAATTGCAATTCCGTAGCTGGTATCTCCATTCCAGCCTGTTTGAAAGTCCTTCTTTTCTCTTTTGGCCTTCAGCGGGGATCAATTCTGGCAAGCTTTGCTGCATGTGCCTCCATTTCATAGAATATGGGAAAATTTTTTCTTTTTTAATTTTAGATTTTTAAGTGTCCATACCATGTTCCTCATATCCTCTCCTCCACGTTGTGTCTTGCTCCTTGCCATTTTCCCTGCTTTGGCAATGTCTGGGAGCTTAGTTTTGGCATGTTTTGGTCCTTTGCAATGCAGCTCATTTCCTCACAGACCATTTCTTGAAGACACTAAAACTCCCAATTTTCTGCATTTTTTTTTTTTTTCCATTGGATTTCATTTGATCCTATCTCCTTTCCAGAGCGTTTGTAAGCCTTTCTTTATGGGGTCGCAAGATTCCGTTTCCTTCCCGGGAAATGAAATTTCCTTCGGGAAGGGAAACGGAATCTTGCGATTTCAATGGGGACCAAGAGAGGAATCTTTGGTGCATGTCCCTGCCCTAGATGACATGCCATGACTTTTGATGCCTTTGACTTTGGGAAAGATTTTTTCTTTTTTTTTTATTTTTTTTAAGCATCCATGCCATGTCTTTTATATCTTCCCCTCCACGTTGTGTCTTGCTCCTTGCAATTTTCCACTGCTTTGGCAATGTCTGGAAGCTTAGTTTTGGCATGTTTTGGTATTTTGCACTGCTCTGCTATAATCCCGGTCCATTTTCTTAGAGTCACTAAATTGCCCAAATTTCCCAAATTTTTTTTTTTCTCCTCCAATTGCAATTCCGTAGCTGGTATCTCCATTCCAGCCTGTTTGAAAGTCCTTCTTTTCTGTTTTGGCCTTCAGCGGGGATCACTTTTGGCAAGCTTTGCTGCATGTGCCTCCATTTCATAGAATATGGGAAAATTTTTTCTTTTTTAATTTTAGATTTTTAAGTGTCCATACCATGTTCCTCCTATCCTCTCCTCCACGTTGTGTCTTCCTCCTTGCCATTTTCCCCTGCTTTGGCAACGTCTGGGAGCTTAGTTTTGGCATGTTTTGGTCCTTTGCAATGCAGCTCATTTCCTCACAGACCATTTCTTGAAGACACTAAAACTCCCAATTTTCTGCATTTTTTTGGCTTTTTTTCAATTGGATTTCATTTGATCCTATCTCCTTTCCAGAGCGTTTGTAAGCCTTTCTTTATGGGTCGCAAGATTCCGTTTCCTTCCCGAAAGGAAATGAAATTTCCTTTCGGGAAGGGAAACGGAATCTTGCGATTTCAATGGGGACCAAGAGAGGAATCTTTGGTGCATGTCCCTGCCCTAGATGACATGCCATGACTTTTGATGCCTTTGACTTTGGGAAAGATTTTTTCTTTTTTTTTCCATTTTTTTAAGCATCCATGCCATGTCTTTTATATCTTCCCCTCCACGTTGTGTCTTGCTCCTTGCAATTTTCCACTGCTTTGGCAATGTCTGGAAGCTTAGTTTTGGCATGTTTTGGTATTTTGCACTGCTCTGCTATAATCCCGGTCCATTTTCTTAGAGTCACTAAATTGCCCAAATTTCCCAAATTTTTTTTTTTTCTCCTCCAATTGCAATTCCGTAGCTGGTATCTCCATTCCAGCCTGTTTGAAAGTCCTTCTTTTCTGTTTTGGCCTTCAGCGGGGATCAATTCTGGCAAGCTTTGCTGCATGTGCCTGCACTTCATAGCATATGGGAAAATTTTTTCTTTTTTAATTTTAGGTTTTTTTAAGTGTCCATATTATGTTCCTCATACCTTCCCCTCCACGTTGTGTCTTGCTCCTTGCAATTTTCCACTGCTTTGGCAATGTCTGGAAGCTTAGTTTTGGCATGTTTTGGTATTTTGCACTGCTCTGCTATAATCCCGGTCCATTTTCTTAGAGTCACTAAATTGCCCAAATTTCCCAAATTTTTTTTTTTCTCCTCCAATTGCAATTCCGTAGCTGGTATCTCCATTCCAGCCTGTTTGAAAGTCCTTCTTTTCTCTTTTGGCCTTCAGCGGGGATCACTTTTGGCAAGCTTTGCTGCATGTGCCTCCATTTCATAGAATATGGGAAAATTTTTTCTTTTTTAATTTTAGATTTTTAAGTGTCCATACCATGTTCCTCATATCCTCTCCTCCACGTTGTGTCTTCCTCCTTGCCATTTTCCCCTGCTTTGGCAACGTCTGGGAGCTTAGTTTTGGCATGTTTTGGTCCTTTGCAATGCAGCTCATTTCCTCACAGACCATTTCTTGAAGACACTAAAACTCCAATTTTCTGCATTTTTTTGGCTTTTTTTCAATTGGATTTCATTTGATCCTATCTCCTTTCCAGAGCGTTTGTAAGCCTTTCTTTATGGGGTCGCAAGATTCCGTTTCCTTCCCGAAAGGAAATGAAATTTCCTTTCGGGAAGGGAAACGGAATCTTGCGATTTCAATGGGGACCAAGAGAGGAATCTTTGGTGCATGTCCCTGCCCTAGATGACATGCCATGACTTTTGATGCCTTTGACTTTGGGAAAGATTTTTTTCTTTTTTTTTCCATTTTTTTTAAGCATCCATGCCATGTCTTTTATATCTTCCCCTCCACGTTGTGTCTTGCTCCTTGCAATTTTCCACTGCTTTGGCAATGTCTGGAAGCTTAGTTTTGGCATGTTTTGGTATTTTGCACTGCTCTGCTATAATCCCGGTCCATTTTCTTAGAGTCACTAAATTGCCCAAATTTCCCAAATTTTTTTTTTTCTCCTCCAATTGCAATTCCGTAGCTGGTATCTCCATTCCAGCCTGTTTGAAAGTCCTTCTTTTCTCTTTTGGCCTTCAGCGGGGATCAATTCTGGCAAGCTTTGCTGCATGTGCCTGCACTTCATAGCATATGGGAAAATTTTTTCTTTTTTAATTTTGGTTTTTTAAGTGTCCATATTATGTTCCTCATACCTTCCCCTCCACGTTGTGTCTTGCTCCTTGCAATTTTCCACTGCTTTGGCAATGTCTGGAAGCTTAGTTTTGGCATGTTTTGGTATTTTGCACTGCTCTGCTATAATCCCGGTCCATTTTCTTAGAGTCACTAAATTGCCCAAATTTCCCAAATTTTTTTTTTTTCCTCCAATTGCAATTCCTTAGCTGGTATCTCCATTCCAGCCTGTTTGAAAGTCCTTCTTTTCTCTTTTGGCCTTCAGCGGGGATCAATTCTGGCAAGCTTTGCTGCATGTGCCTGCACTTCATAGATATGGGGAAATTTTTTCTTTTTTAATTTTAGGTTTTTTAAGTGTCCATACCATGTTCCTCATACCTTCCCCTCCACGTTGTGTCTTGCTCCTTGCAATTTTCCACTGCTTTGGCAATGTCTGGAAGCTTAGTTTTGGCATGTTTTGGTATTTTGCACTGCTCTGCTATAATCCCGGTCCATTTTCTTAGAGTCACTAAATTGCCCAAATTTCCCAAATTTTTTTTTTTTCTCCTCCAATTGCAATTCCTTAGCTGGTATCTCCATTCCAGCCTGTTTGAAAGTCCTTCTTTTCTCTTTTGGCCTTCAGCGGGGATCAATTCTGGCAAGCTTTGCTGCATGTGCCTGCACTTCATAGCATATGGGGAAATTTTTTCTTTTTTTTTTAGGTTTTTTTAAGTGTCCATATTATGTTCCTCATACCTTCCCCTCCACGTTGTGTCTTGCTCCTTGCAATTTTCCACTGCTTTGGCAATGTCTGGAAGCTTAGTTTTGGCATGTTTTGGTATTTTGCACTGCTCTGCTATAATCCCGGTCCATTTTCTTAGAGTCACTAAATTGCCCAAATTTCCCAATTTTTTTTTTTTCTCCTCCAATTGCAATTCCGTAGCTGGTATCTCCATTCCAGCCTGTTTGAAAGTCCTTCTTTTCTCTTTTGGCCTTCAGCGGGGATCAATTTTGGCAAGCTTTGCTGCATGTGCCTCCATTTCATAGAATATGGGAAAATTTTTTCTTTTTTAATTTTAGATTTTTAAGTGTCCATACCATGTTCCTCATACCTCTCCTCCACGTTGTGTCTTGCTCCTTGCCATTTTCCCCTGCTTTGGCAACGTCTGGGAGCTTAGTTTTGGCATGTTTTGGTCCTTTGCAATGCAGCTCATTTCCTCACAGACCATTTCTTGAAGACACTAAAACTCCCAATTTTCTGCATTTTTTGGCTTTTTTTCAATTGGATTTCATTTGATCCTATCTCCTTTCCAGAGCGTTTGTAAGCCTTTCTTTATGGGGTCGCAAGATTCCGTTTCCTTCCCGAAAGGAAATGAAATTTCCTTTCGGGAAGGGAAACGGAATCTTGCGATTTCAATGGGGACCAAGAGAGGAATCTTTGGTGCATGTCCCTGCCCTAGATGACATGCCATGACTTTTGATGCCTTTGACTTTGGGAAAGATTTTTTTCTTTTTTTTTCCATTTTTTTTAAGCATCCATGCCATGTCTTTTATATCTTCCCCTCCACGTTGTGTCTTGCTCCTTGCAATTTTCCACTGCTTTGGCAATGTCTGGAAGCTTAGTTTTGGCATGTTTTGGTATTTTGCACTGCTCTGCTATAATCCCGGTCCATTTTCTTAGTCACTAAATTGCCCAAATTTCCCAAATTTTTTTTTTCTCCTCCAATTGCAATTCCGTAGCTGGTATCTCCATTCCAGCCTGTTTGAAAGTCCTTCTTTTCTCTTTTGGCCTTCAGCGGGGATCAATTCTGGCAAGCTTTGCTGCATGTGCCTGCACTTCATAGCATATGGGAAAATTTTTTCTTTTTTAATTTTAGGTTTTTTTAAGTGTCCATATTATGTTCCTCATACTTCCCCTCCACGTTGTGTCTTGCTCCTTGCAATTTTCCACTGCTTTGGCAATGTCTGGAAGCTTAGTTTTGGCATGTTTTGGTATTTTGCACTGCTCTGCTATAATCCCGGTCCATTTTCTTAGAGTCACTAAATTGCCCAAATTTCCCAAATTTTTTTTTTTTCTCCTCCAATTGCAATTCCTTAGCTGGTATCTCCATTCCAGCCTGTTTGAAAGTCCTTCTTTTCTGTTTTGGCCTTCAGCGGGGATCAATTCTGGCAAGCTTTGCTGCATGTGCCTGCACTTCATAGCATATGGGGAAAATTTTTTCTTTTTTAATTTTAGGTTTTTTTAAGTGTCCATATTATGTTCCTCATACCTTCCCCTCCACGTTGTGTCTTGCTCCTTGCAATTTTCCACTGCTTTGGCAATGTCTGGAAGCTTAGTTTTGGCATGTTTTGGTATTTTGCACTGCTCTGCTATAATCCCGGTCCATTTTCTTAGAGTCACTAAATTGCCCAAATTTCCCAAATTTTTTTTTTCTCCTCCAATTGCAATTCCGTAGCTGGTATCTCCATTCCAGCCTGTTTGAAAGTCCTTCTTTTCTCTTTTGGCCTTCAGCGGGGATCAATTTTGGCAAGCTTTGCTGCATGTGCCTCCATTTCATAGAATATGGGAAAATTTTTTCTTTTTTAATTTTAGATTTTTAAGTGTCCATACCATGTTCCTCCTATCCTCTCCTCCACGTTGTGTCTTCCTCCTTGCCATTTTCCCCTGCTTTGGCAACGTCTGGGAGCTTAGTTTTGGCATGTTTTGGTCCTTTGCAATGCAGCTCATTTCCTCACAGACCATTTCTTGAAGACACTAAAACTCCCAATTTTCTGCATTTTTTTGGCTTTTTTTCAATTGGATTTCATTTGATCCTATCTCCTTTCCAGAGCGTTTGTAAGCCTTTCTTTATGGGGTCGCAAGATTCCGTTTCCTTCCGAAAGGAAATGAAATTTCCTTTCGGGAAGGGAAACGGAATCTTGCGATTTCAATGGGGACCAAGAGAGGAATCTTTGGTGCATGTCCTGCCCTAGATGACATGCCATGACTTTTGATGCCTTTGACTTTGGGAAAGATTTTTTTCTTTTTTTTTCCATTTTTTTTAAGCATCCATGCCATGTCTTTTATATCTTCCCCTCCACGTTGTGTCTTGCTCCTTGCAATTTTCCACTGCTTTGGCAATGTCTGGAAGCTTAGTTTTGGCATGTTTTGGTATTTTGCACTGCTCTGCTATAATCCCGGTCCATTTTCTTAGAGTCACTAAATTGCCCAAATTTCCCAAATTTTTTTTTTCTCCTCCAATTGCAATTCCGTAGCTGGTATCTCCATTCCAGCCTGTTTGAAAGTCCTTCTTTTCTCTTTTGGCCTTCAGCGGGGATCAATTCTGGCAAGCTTTGCTGCATGTGCCTGCACTTCATAGCATATGGGAAAATTTTTTCTTTTTTAATTTTAGGTTTTTTTAAGTGTCCATATTATGTTCCTCATACCTTCCCCTCCACGTTGTGTCTTGCTCCTTGCAATTTTCCACTGCTTTGGCAATGTCTGGAAGCTTAGTTTTGGCATGTTTTGGTATTTTGCACTGCTCTGCTATAATCCCGGTCCATTTTCTTAGAGTCACTAAATTGCCCAAATTTCCCAAATTTTTTTTTTTCTCCTCCAATTGCAATTCCGTAGCTGGTATCTCCATTCCAGCCTGTTTGAAAGTCCTTCTTTTCTCTTTTGGCCTTCAGCGGGGATCACTTTTGGCAAGCTTTGCTGCATGTGCCTCCATTTCATAGAATATGGGAAAATTTTTTCTTTTTTAATTTTAGATTTTTAAGTGTCCATACCATGTTCCTCATATCCTCTCCTCCACGTTGTGTCTTCCTCCTTGCCATTTTCCCCTGCTTTGGCAACGTCTGGGAGCTTAGTTTTGGCATGTTTTGGTCCTTTGCAATGCAGCTCATTTCCTCACAGACCATTTCTTGAAGACACTAAAACTCCCAATTTTCTGCATTTTTTTGGCTTTTTTTCAATTGGATTTCATTTGATCCTATCTCCTTTCCAGAGCGTTTGTAAGCCTTTCTTTATGGGGTCGCAAGATTCCGTTTCCTTCCCGAAAGGAAATGAAATTTCCTTTCGGGAAGGGAAACGGAATCTTGCGATTTCAATGGGGACCAAGAGAGGAATCTTTGGTGCATGTCCCTGCCCTAGATGACATGCCATGACTTTTGATGCCTTTGACTTTGGGAAAGATTTTTTTCTTTTTTTTTCCATTTTTTTTAAGCATCCATGCCATGTCTTTTATATCTTCCCCTCCACGTTGTGTCTTGCTCCTTGCAATTTTCCACTGCTTTGGCAATGTCTGGAAGCTTAGTTTTGGCATGTTTTGGTATTTTGCACTGCTCTGCTATAATCCCGGTCCATTTTCTTAGAGTCACTAAATTGCCCAAATTTCCCAAATTTTTTTTTTTTCTCCTCCAATTGCAATTCCGTAGCTGGTATCTCCATTCCAGCCTGTTTGAAAGTCCTTCTTTTCTCTTTTGGCCTTCAGCGGGGATCATTTTGGCAAGCTTTGCTGCATGTGCCTCCATTTCATAGAATATGGGAAAATTTTTTCTTTTTTAATTTTAGATTTTTAAGTGTCCATACCATGTTCCTCATATCCTCTCCTCCACGTTGTGTCTTCCTCCTTGCCATTTTCCCCTGCTTTGGCAACGTCTGGGAGCTTAGTTTTGGCATGTTTTGGTCCTTTGCAATGCAGCTCATTTCCTCACAGACCATTTCTTGAAGACACTAAAACTCCCAATTTTCTGCATTTTTTTGGCTTTTTTTCAATTGGATTTCATTTGATCCTATCTCCTTTCCAGAGCGTTTGTAAGCCTTTCTTTATGGGGTCGCAAGATTCCGTTTCCTTCCCGAAAGGAAATGAAATTTCCTTTCGGGAAGGGAAACGGAATCTTGCGATTTCAATGGGGACCAAGAGAGGAATCTTTGGTGCATGTCCCTGCCCTAGATGACATGCCATGACTTTTGATGCCTTTGACTTTGGGAAAGATTTTTTTCTTTTTTTTTCCATTTTTTTTAAGCATCCATGCCATGTCTTTTATATCTTCCCCTCCACGTTGTGTCTTGCTCCTTGCAATTTTCCACTGCTTTGGCAATGTCTGGAAGCTTAGTTTTGGCATGTTTTGGTATTTTGCACTGCTCTGCTATAATCCCGGTCCATTTTCTTAGAGTCACTAAATTGCCCAAATTTCCCAATTTTTTTTTTTTCTCCTCCAATTGCAATTCCGTAGCTGGTATCTCCATTCCAGCCTGTTTGAAAGTCCTTCTTTTCTCTTTTGGCCTTCAGCGGGGATCAATTTGGCAAGCTTTGCTGCATGTGCCTGCACTTCATAGCATATGGGAAAATTTTTTCTTTTTTAATTTTAGGTTTTTTTAAGTGTCCATATTATGTTCCTCATACCTTCCCCTCCACGTTGTGTCTTGCTCCTTGCAATTTTCCACTGCTTTGGCAATGTCTGGAAGCTTAGTTTTGGCATGTTTTGGTATTTTGCACTGCTCTGCTATAATCCCGGTCCATTTTCTTAGAGTCACTAAATTGCCCAAATTTCCCAAATTTTTTTTTTTTTCCTCCAATTGCAATTCCTTAGCTGGTATCTCCATTCCAGCCTGTTTGAAAGTCCTTCTTTTCTCTTTTGGCCTTCAGCGGGGATCACTTTTGGCAAGCTTTGCTGCATGTGCCTCCATTTCATAGAATATGGGAAAATTTTTTCTTTTTTAATTTTAGATTTTTAAGTGTCCATACCATGTTCCTCATCCTCTCCTCCACGTTGTGTCTTGCTCCTTGCCATTTTCCCCTGCTTTGGCAACGTCTGGGAGCTTAGTTTTGGCATGTTTTGGTCCTTTGCAATGCAGCTCATTTCCTCACAGACCATTTCTTGAAGACACTAAAACTCCCAATTTTCTGCATTTTTTTGGCTTTTTTTCAATTGGATTTCATTTGATCCTATCTCCTTTCCAGAGCGTTTGTAAGCCTTTCTTTATGGGGTCGCAAGATTCCGTTTCCTTCCCGAAAGGAAATGAAATTTCCTTTCGGGAAGGGAAACGGAATCTTGCGATTTCAATGGGGACCAAGAGAGGAATCTTTGGTGCATGTCCCTGCCCTAGATGACATGCCATGACTTTTGATGCCTTTGACTTTGGGAAAGATTTTTTTCTTTTTTTTTCCATTTTTTTTAAGCATCCATGCCATGTCTTTTATATCTTCCCCTCCACGTTGTGTCTTGCTCCTTGCAATTTTCCACTGCTTTGGCAATGTCTGGAAGCTTAGTTTTGGCATGTTTTGGTATTTTGCACTGCTCTGCTATAATCCCGGTCCATTTTCTTAGAGTCACTAAATTGCCCAAATTTCCCAAATTTTTTTTTTTCTCCTCCAATTGCAATTCCGTAGCTGGTATCTCCATTCCAGCCTGTTTGAAAGTCCTTCTTTTCTCTTTTGGCCTTCAGCGGGGATCAATTTTGGCAAGCTTTGCTGCATGTGCCTGCACTTCATAGCATATGGGAAAATTTTTTCTTTTTTAATTTTAGGTTTTTTTAAGTGTCCATATTATGTTCCTCATACCTTCCCCTCCACGTTGTGTCTTGCTCCTTGCAATTTTCCACTGCTTTGGCAATGTCTGGAAGCTTAGTTTTGGCATGTTTTGGTATTTTGCACTGCTCTGCTATAATCCCGGTCCATTTTCTTAGAGTCACTAAATTGCCCAAATTTCCCAAATTTTTTTTTTTCTCCTCCAATTGCAATTCCGTAGCTGGTATCTCCATTCCAGCCTGTTTGAAAGTCCTTCTTTTCTCTTTTGGCCTTCAGCGGGGATCACTTTTGGCAAGCTTTGCTGCATGTGCCTCCATTTCATAGAATATGGGAAAATTTTTTCTTTTTTAATTTTAGATTTTTAAGTGTCCATACCATGTTCCTCCTATCCTCTCCTCCACGTTGTGTCTTCTCCTTGCCATTTTCCCCTGCTTTGGCAACGTCTGGGAGCTTAGTTTTGGCATGTTTTGGTCCTTTGCAATGCAGCTCATTTCCTCACAGACCATTTCTTGAAGACACTAAAACTCCCAATTTTCTGCATTTTTTTGGCTTTTTTTCAATTGGATTTCATTTGATCCTATCTCCTTTCCAGAGCGTTTGTAAGCCTTTCTTTATGGGGTCGCAAGATTCCGTTTCCTTCCCGAAAGGAAATGAAATTTCCTTTCGGGAAGGGAAACGGAATCTTGCGATTTCAATGGGGACCAAGAGAGGAATCTTTGGTGCATGTCCCTGCCCTAGATGACATGCCATGACTTTTGATGCCTTTGACTTTGGGAAAGATTTTTTTCTTTTTTTTTCCATTTTTTTTAAGCATCCATGCCATGTCTTTTATATCTTCCCCTCCACGTTGTGTCTTGCTCCTTGCAATTTTCCACTGCTTTGGCAATGTCTGGAAGCTTAGTTTTGGCATGTTTTGGTATTTTGCACTGCTCTGCTATAATCCCGGTCCATTTTCTTAGAGTCACTAAATTGCCCAAATTTCCCAAATTTTTTTTTTTTCTCCTCCAATTGCAATTCCGTAGCTGGTATCTCCATTCCAGCCTGTTTGAAAGTCCTTCTTTTCTCTTTTGGCCTTCAGCGGGGATCAATTTTGGCAAGCTTTGCTGCATGTGCCTGCACTTCATAGCATATGGGAAAATTTTTTCTTTTTTAATTTTAGATTTTTTAAGTGTCCATATTATGTTCCTCATACCTTCCCCTCCACGTTGTGTCTTGCTCCTTGCAATTTTCCACTGCTTTGGCAATGTCTGGAAGCTTAGTTTTGGCATGTTTTGGTATTTTGCACTGCTCTGCTATAATCCCGGTCCATTTTCTTAGAGTCACTAAATTGCCCAAATTTCCCAAATTTTTTTTTTTCTCCTCCAATTGCAATTCCGTAGCTGGTATCTCCATTCCAGCCTGTTTGAAAGTCCTTCTTTTCTCTTTTGGCCTTCAGCGGGGATCAATTCTGGCAAGCTTTGCTGCATGTGCCTGCACTTCATAGCATATGGGAAAATTTTTTCTTTTTTAATTTTAGGTTTTTTTAAGTGTCCATATTATGTTCCTCATATCTTCCCCTCCACGTTGTGTCTTGCTCCTTGCAATTTTCCACTGCTTTGGCAATGTCTGGAAGCTTAGTTTTGGCATGTTTTGGTATTTTGCACTGCTCTGCTATAATCCCGGTCCATTTTCTTAGAGTCACTAAATTGCCCAAATTTCCCAATTTTTTTTTTTTCTCCTCCAATTGCAATTCCGTAGCTGGTATCTCCATTCCAGCCTGTTTGAAAGTCCTTCTTTTCTCTTTTGGCCTTCAGCGGGGATCAATTTTGCAAGCTTTGCTGCATGTGCCTGCATTTCATAGAATATGGGAAAATTTTTTCTTTTTAATTTTAGATTTTTAAGTGTCCATACCATGTTCCTCATACCTCTCCTCCACGTTGTGTCTTGCTCCTTGCCATTTTCCCCTGCTTTGGCAACGTCTGGGAGCTTAGTTTTGGCATGTTTTGGTCCTTTGCAATGCAGCTCATTTCCTCACAGACCATTTCTTGAAGACACTAAAACTCCCAATTTTCTGCATTTTTTTGGCTTTTTTTCAATTGGATTTCATTTGATCCTATCTCCTTTCCAGAGCGTTTGTAAGCCTTTCTTTATGGGGTCGCAAGATTCCGTTTCCTTCCCGAAAGGAAATGAAATTTCCTTTGGGAAGGGAAACGGAATCTTGCGATTTCAATGGGGACCAAGAGAGGAATCTTTGGTGCATGTCCCTGCCCTAGATGACATGCCATGACTTTTGATGCCTTTGACTTTGGGAAAGATTTTTTTCTTTTTTTTTCCATTTTTTTTAAGCATCCATGCCATGTCTTTTATATCTTCCCCTCCACGTTGTGTCTTGCTCCTTGCAATTTTCCACTGCTTTGGCAATGTCTGGAAGCTTAGTTTTGGCATGTTTTGGTATTTTGCACTGCTCTGCTATAATCCCGGTCCATTTTCTTAGAGTCACTAAATTGCCCAAATTTCCCAAATTTTTTTTTTTTCTCCTCCAATTGCAATTCCTTAGCTGGTATCTCCATTCCAGCCTGTTTGAAAGTCCTTCTTTTCTCTTTTGGCCTTCAGCGGGGATCAATTTGGCAAGCTTTGCTGCATGTGCCTGCACTTCATAGCATATGGGAAAATTTTTTCTTTTTTAATTTTAGGTTTTTTTAAGTGTCCATATTATGTTCCTCATACCTTCCCCTCCACGTTGTGTCTTGCTCCTTGCAATTTTCCACTGCTTTGGCAATGTCTGGAAGCTTAGTTTTGGCATGTTTTGGTATTTTGCACTGCTCTGCTATAATCCCGGTCCATTTTCTTAGAGTCACTAAATTGCCCAAATTTCCCAAATTTTTTTTTTTCTCCTCCAATTGCAATTCCGTAGCTGGTATCTCCATTCCAGCCTGTTTGAAAGTCCTTCTTTTCTCTTTTGGCCTTCAGCGGGGATCACTTTGGCAAGCTTTGCTGCACCTCATATAGAATATGGGAAAATTTTTTCTTTTTTAATTTTAGATTTTTAAGTGTCCATACCATGTTCCTCATCCTCTCCTCCACGTTGTGTCTTGCTCCTTGCCATTTTCCCCTGCTTTGGCAACGTCTGGGAGCTTAGTTTTGGCATGTTTTGGTCCTTTGCAATGCAGCTCATTTCCTCACAGACCATTTCTTGAAGACACTAAAACTCCCAATTTTCTGCATTTTTTTGGCTTTTTTTCAATTGGATTTCATTTGATCCTATCTCCTTTCCAGAGCGTTTGTAAGCCTTTCTTTATGGGGTCGCAAGATTCCGTTTCCTTCCCGAAAGGAAATGAAATTTCCTTTCGGGAAGGGAAACGGAATCTTGCGATTTCAATGGGGACCAAGAGAGGAATCTTTGGTGCATGTCCCTGCCCTAGATGACATGCCATGACTTTTGATGCCTTTGACTTTGGGAAAGATTTTTTTCTTTTTTTTTCCATTTTTTTTAAGCATCCATGCCATGTCTTTTATATCTTCCCCTCCACGTTGTGTCTTGCTCCTTGCAATTTTCCACTGCTTTGGCAATGTCTGGAAGCTTAGTTTTGGCATGTTTTGGTATTTTGCACTGCTCTGCTATAATCCCGGTCCATTTTCTTAGAGTCACTAAATTGCCCAAATTTCCCAAATTTTTTTTTTTCTCCTCCAATTGCAATTCCGTAGCTGGTATCTCCATTCCAGCCTGTTTGAAAGTCCTTCTTTTCTCTTTTGGCCTTCAGCGGGGATCAATTCTGGCAAGCTTTGCTGCATGTGCCTGCACTTCATAGCATATGGGAAAATTTTTTTTTTTTAATTTTAGGTTTTTTTAAGTGTCCATATTATGTTCCTCATACCTTCCCCTCCACGTTGTGTCTTGCTCCTTGCAATTTTCCACTGCTTTGGCAATGTCTGGAAGCTTAGTTTTGGCATGTTTTGGTATTTTGCACTGCTCTGCTATAATCCCGGTCCATTTCTTAGAGTCACTAAATTGCCCAAATTTCCCAAATTTTTTTTTTTCTCCTCCAATTGCAATTCCTTAGCTGGTATCTCCATTCCAGCCTGTTTGAAAGTCCTTCTTTTCTCTTTTGGCCTTCAGCGGGGATCACTTTTGGCAAGCTTTGCTGCATGTGCCTCCATTTCATAGAATATGGGAAAATTTTTTCTTTTTTAATTTTAGATTTTTAAGTGTCCATACCATGTTCCTCATATCCTCTCCTCCACGTTGTGTCTTCCTCCTTGCCATTTTCCCCTGCTTTGGCAACGTCTGGGAGCTTAGTTTTGGCATGTTTTGGTCCTTTGCAATGCAGCTCATTTCCTCACAGACCATTTCTTGAAGACACTAAAACTCCCAATTTTCTGCATTTTTTTGGCTTTTTTTCAATTGGATTTCATTTGATCCTATCTCCTTTCCAGAGCGTTTGTAAGCCTTTCTTTATGGGGTCGCAAGATTCCGTTTCCTTCCCGAAAGGAAATGAAATTTCCTTTCGGGAAGGGAAACGGAATCTTGCGATTTCAATGGGGACCAAGAGAGGAATCTTTGGTGCATGTCCCTGCCCTAGATGACATGCCATGACTTTTGATGCCTTTGACTTTGGGAAAGATTTTTTTCTTTTTTTTTCCATTTTTTTTAAGCATCCATGCCATGTCTTTTATATCTTCCCCTCCACGTTGTGTCTTGCTCCTTGCAATTTTCCACTGCTTTGGCAATGTCTGGAAGCTTAGTTTTGGCATGTTTTGGTATTTTGCACTGCTCTGCTATAATCCCGGTCCATTTTCTTAGAGTCACTAAATTGCCCAAATTTCCCAAATTTTTTTTTTTCTCCTCCAATTGCAATTCCGTAGCTGGTATCTCCATTCCAGCCTGTTTGAAAGTCCTTCTTTTCTCTTTTGGCCTTCAGCGGGGATCACTTTTGGCAAGCTTTGCTGCATGTGCCTCCATTTCATAGAATATGGGAAAATTTTTTCTTTTTTAATTTTAGATTTTTAAGTGTCCATACCATGTTCCTCATATCCTCTCCTCCACGTTGTGTCTTGCTCCTTGCCATTTTCCCCTGCTTTGGCAACGTCTGGGAGCTTAGTTTTGGCATGTTTTGGTCCTTTGCAATGCAGCTCATTTCCTCACAGACCATTTCTTGAAGACACTAAAACTCCCAATTTTCTGCATTTTTTTGGCTTTTTTTCAATTGGATTTCATTTGATCCTATCTCCTTTCCAGAGCGTTTGTAAGCCTTTCTTTATGGGGTCGCAAGATTCCGTTTCCTTCCCGAAAGGAAATGAAATTTCCTTTCGGGAAGGGAAACGGAATCTTGCGATTTCAATGGGGACCAAGAGAGGAATCTTTGGTGCATGTCCCTGCCCTAGATGACATGCCATGACTTTTGATGCCTTTGACTTTGGGAAAGATTTTTTCTTTTTTTTTCCATTTTTTTTAAGCATCCATGCCATGTCTTTTATATCTTCCCTCCACGTTGTGTCTTGCTCCTTGCAATTTTCCACTGCTTTGGCAATGTCTGGAAGCTTAGTTTTGGCATGTTTTGGTATTTTGCACTGCTCTGCTATAATCCCGGTCCATTTTCTTAGAGTCACTAAATTGCCCAAATTTCCCAATTTTTTTTTTTTCTCCTCCAATTGCAATTCCGTAGCTGGTATCTCCATTCCAGCCTGTTTGAAAGTCCTTCTTTTCTCTTTTGGCCTTCAGCGGGGATCAATTCTGGCAAGCTTTGCTGCATGTGCCTGCACTTCATAGCATATGGGGAAATTTTTTTCTTTTTTAATTTTAGGTTTTTTTAAGTGTCCATATTATGTTCCTCATACCTTCCCCTCCACGTTGTGTCTTGCTCCTTGCAATTTTCCACTGCTTTGGCAATGTCTGGAAGCTTAGTTTTGGCATGTTTTGGTATTTTGCACTGCTCTGCTATAATCCCAGTCCATTTTCTTAGAGTCACTAAATTGCCCAAATTTCCCAATTTTTTTTTTTCTCCTCCAATTGCAATTCCTTGCTGGTATCTCCATTCCAGCCTGTTTGAAAGTCCTTCTTTTCTCTTTTGGCCTTCAGCGGGGATCATTCTGGCAAGCTTTGCTGCATGTGCCTGCACTTCATAGCATATGGGAAAATTTTTCTTTTTTAATTTTAGGTTTTTTTAAGTGTCCATATTATGTTCCTCATACCTTCCCCTCCACGTTGTGTCTTGCTCCTTGCAATTTTCCACTGCTTTGGCAATGTCTGGAAGCTTAGTTTTGGCATGTTTTGGTATTTTGCACTGCTCTGCTATAATCCCGGTCCATTTTCTTAGAGTCACTAAATTGCCCAAATTTCCCAATTTTTTTTTTTTTCTCCTCCAATTGCAATTCCGTAGCTGGTATCTCCATTCCAGCCTGTTTGAAAGTCCTTCTTTTCTCTTTTGGCCTTCAGCGGGGATCAATTTTGGCAAGCTTTGCTGCACTTCATAGAATATGGGAAAATTTTTTCTTTTTTAATTTTAGATTTTTAAGTGTCCATACCATGTTCCTCATACCTCTCCTCCACGTTGTGTCTTGCTCCTTGCCATTTTCCCCTGCTTTGGCAACGTCTGGGAGCTTAGTTTTGGCATGTTTTGGTCCTTTGCAATGCAGCTCATTTCCTCACAGACCATTTCTTGAAGACACTAAAACTCCCAATTTTCTGCATTTTTTTGGCTTTTTTTCAATTGGATTTCATTTGATCCTATCTCCTTTCCAGAGCGTTTGTAAGCCTTTCTTTATGGGGTCGCAAGATTCCGTTTCCTTCCCGAAAGGAAATGAAATTTCCTTTCGGGAAGGGAAACGGAATCTTGCGATTTCAATGGGGACCAAGAGAGGAATCTTTGGTGCATGTCCCTGCCCTAGATGACATGCCATGACTTTTGATGCCTTTGACTTTGGGAAAGATTTTTTTCTTTTTTTTTTCCATTTTTTTTAAGCATCCATGCCATGTCTTTTATATCTTCCCCTCCACGTTGTGTCTTGCTCCTTGCAATTTTCCACTGCTTTGGCAATGTCTGGAAGCTTAGTTTTGGCATGTTTTGGTATTTTGCACTGCTCTGCTATAATCCCGGTCCATTTTCTTAGAGTCACTAAATTGCCCAAATTTCCCAAATTTTTTTTTTCTCCTCCAATTGCAATTCCGTAGCTGGTATCTCCATTCCAGCCTGTTTGAAAGTCCTTCTTTTCTCTTTTGGCCTTCAGCGGGGATCACTTTTGGCAAGCTTTGCTGCATGTGCCTCCATTTCATAGAATATGGGAAAATTTTTTCTTTTTTAATTTTAGATTTTTAAGTGTCCATACCATGTTCCTCATATCCTCTCCTCCACGTTGTGTCTTCCTCCTTGCCATTTTCCCCTGCTTTGGCAACGTCTGGGAGCTTAGTTTTGGCATGTTTTGGTCCTTTGCAATGCAGCTCATTTCCTCACAGACCATTTCTTGAAGACACTAAAACTCCCAATTTTCTGCATTTTTTTGGCTTTTTTTCAATTGGATTTCATTTGATCCTATCTCCTTTCCAGAGCGTTTGTAAGCCTTTCTTTATGGGGTCGCAAGATTCCGTTTCCTTCCCGAAAGGAAATGAAATTTCCTTTCGGGAAGGGAAACGGAATCTTGCGATTTCAATGGGGACCAAGAGAGGAATCTTTGGTGCATGTCCCTGCCCTAGATGACATGCCATGACTTTTGATGCCTTTGACTTTGGGAAAGATTTTTTCTTTTTTTTTCCATTTTTTTTAAGCATCCATGCCATGTCTTTTATATCTTCCCCTCCACGTTGTGTCTTGCTCCTTGCAATTTTCCACTGCTTTGGCAATGTCTGGAAGCTTAGTTTTGGCATGTTTTGGTATTTTGCACTGCTCTGCTATAATCCCGGTCCATTTTCTTAGAGTCACTAAATTGCCCAAATTTCCCAAATTTTTTTTTTTTCTCCTCCAATTGCAATTCCGTAGCTGGTATCTCCATTCCAGCCTGTTTGAAAGTCCTTCTTTTCTCTTTTGGCCTTCAGCGGGGATCAATTCTGGCAAGCTTTGCTGCATGTGCCTGCACTTCATAGCATATGGGAAAATTTTTTCTTTTTTAATTTTAGGTTTTTTTAAGTGTCCATATTATGTTCCTCATACCTTCCCCTCCACGTTGTGTCTTGCTCCTTGCAATTTTCCACTGCTTTGGCAATGTCTGGAAGCTTAGTTTTGGCATGTTTTGGTATTTTGCACTGCTCTGCTATAATCCCGGTCCATTTTCTTAGAGTCACTAAATTGCCCAAATTTCCCAAATTTTTTTTTTTCTCCTCCAATTGCAATTCCTTAGCTGGTATCTCCATTCCAGCCTGTTTGAAAGTCCTTCTTTTCTCTTTTGGCCTTCAGCGGGGATCAATTTTGGCAAGCTTTGCTGCATGTGCCTCCATTTCATAGAATATGGGAAAATTTTTTCTTTTTTAATTTTAGATTTTTAAGTGTCCATACCATGTTCCTCCTATCCTCTCCTCCACGTTGTGTCTTGCTCCTTGCCATTTTCCCCTGCTTTGGCAACGTCTGGGAGCTTAGTTTTGGCATGTTTTGGTCCTTTGCAATGCAGCTCATTTCCTCACAGACCATTTCTTGAAGACACTAAAACTCCCAATTTTCTGCATTTTTTTGGCTTTTTTTCAATTGGATTTCATTTGATCCTATCTCCTTTCCAGAGCGTTTGTAAGCCTTTCTTTATGGGGTCGCAAGATTCCGTTTCCTTCCCGAAAGGAAATGAAATTTCCTTTCGGGAAGGGAAACGGAATCTTGCGATTTCAATGGGGACCAAGAGAGGAATCTTTGGTGCATGTCCCTGCCCTAGATGACATGCCATGACTTTTGATGCCTTTGACTTTGGGAAAGATTTTTTTCTTTTTTTTTCCATTTTTTTTAAGCATCCATGCCATGTCTTTTATATCTTCCCCTCCACGTTGTGTCTTGCTCCTTGCAATTTTCCACTGCTTTGGCAATGTCTGGAAGCTTAGTTTTGGCATGTTTTGGTATTTTGCACTGCTCTGCTATAATCCCGGTCCATTTTCTTAGAGTCACTAAATTGCCCAAATTTCCCAAATTTTTTTTTTTTTCCTCCAATTGCAATTCCGTAGCTGGTATCTCCATTCCAGCCTGTTTGAAAGTCCTTCTTTTCTCTTTTGGCCTTCAGCGGGGATCAATTCTGGCAAGCTTTGCTGCATGTGCCTGCACTTCATAGCATATGGGAAAATTTTTTCTTTTTTAATTTTAGGTTTTTTAAGTGTCCATATTATGTTCCTCATACCTTCCCCTCACGTTGTGTCTTGCTCCTTGCAATTTTCCACTGCTTTGGCAATGTCTGGAAGCTTAGTTTTGGCATGTTTTGGTATTTTGCACTGCTCTGCTATAATCCCGGTCCATTTTCTTAGAGTCACTAAATTGCCCAAATTTCCCAAATTTTTTTTTTTTCTCCTCCAATTGCAATTCCTTAGCTGGTATCTCCATTCCAGCCTGTTTGAAAGTCCTTCTTTTCTCTTTTGGCCTTCAGCGGGGATCAATTCTGGCAAGCTTTGCTGCATGTGCCTGCACTTCATAGCATATGGGGAAATTTTTTCTTTTTAATTTTAGGTTTTTTTAAGTGTCCATATTATGTTCCTCATACCTTCCCCTCCACGTTGTGTCTTGCTCCTTGCAATTTTCCACTGCTTTGGCAATGTCTGGAAGCTTAGTTTTGGCATGTTTTGGTATTTTGCACTGCTCTGCTATAATCCCGGTCCATTTTCTTAGAGTCACTAAATTGCCCAAATTTCCCAAATTTTTTTTTTTTCTCCTCCAATTGCAATTCCGTAGCTGGTATCTCCATTCCAGCCTGTTTGAAAGTCCTTCTTTTCTCTTTTGGCCTTCAGCGGGGATCAATTTGGCAAGCTTTGCTGCATGTGCCTGCATTTCATAGAATATGGGAAAATTTTTTCTTTTTTAATTTTAGATTTTTAAGTGTCCATACCATGTTCCTCATATCCTCTCCTCCACGTTGTGTCTTGCTCCTTGCCATTTTCCCCTGCTTTGGCAACGTCTGGGAGCTTAGTTTTGGCATGTTTTGGTCCTTTGCAATGCAGCTCATTTCCTCACAGACCATTTCTTGAAGACACTAAAACTCCCAATTTTCTGCATTTTTTTGGCTTTTTTTCAATTGGATTTCATTTGATCCTATCTCCTTTCCAGAGCGTTTGTAAGCCTTTCTTTATGGGGTCGCAAGATTCCGTTTCCTTCCCGAAAGGAAATGAAATTTCCTTTCGGGAAGGGAAACGGAATCTTGCGATTTCAATGGGGACCAAGAGAGGAATCTTTGGTGCATGTCCCTGCCCTAGATGACATGCCATGACTTTTGATGCCTTTGACTTTGGGAAAGATTTTTTTCTTTTTTTTTCCATTTTTTTTAAGCATCCATGCCATGTCTTTTATATCTTCCCCTCCACGTTGTGTCTTGCTCCTTGCAATTTTCCACTGCTTTGGCAATGTCTGGAAGCTTAGTTTTGGCATGTTTTGGTATTTTGCACTGCTCTGCTATAATCCCGGTCCATTTTCTTAGAGTCACTAAATTGCCCAAATTTCCCAATTTTTTTTTTTTCTCCTCCAATTGCAATTCCGTAGCTGGTATCTCCATTCCAGCCTGTTTGAAAGTCCTTCTTTTCTCTTTTGGCCTTCAGCGGGGATCAATTCTGGCAAGCTTTGCTGCATGTGCCTGCACTTCATAGCATATGGGAAAATTTTTTCTTTTTTAATTTTTGGTTTTTTAAGTGTCCATATTATGTTCCTCATACCTTCCCCTCCACGTTGTGTCTTGCTCCTTGCAATTTTCCACTGCTTTGGCAATGTCTGGAAGCTTAGTTTTGGCATGTTTTGGTATTTTGCACTGCTCTGCTATAATCCCGGTCCATTTTCTTAGAGTCACTAAATTGCCCAAATTTCCCAAATTTTTTTTTTTTCCTCCAATTGCAATTCCTTAGCTGGTATCTCCATTCCAGCCTGTTTGAAAGTCCTTCTTTTCTCTTTTGGCCTTCAGCGGGGATCAATTTGGCAAGCTTTGCTGCATGTGCCTGCATTTCATAGAATATGGGAAAATTTTTTCTTTTTAATTTTAGATTTTTAAGTGTCCATACCATGTTCCTCCTATCCTCTCCTCCACGTTGTGTCTTGCTCCTTGCCATTTTCCCCTGCTTTGGCAACGTCTGGGAGCTTAGTTTTGGCATGTTTTGGTCCTTTGCAATGCAGCTCATTTCCTCACAGACCATTTCTTGAAGACACTAAAACTCCCAATTTTCTGCATTTTTTTGGCTTTTTTTCAATTGGATTTCATTTGATCCTATCTCCTTTCCAGAGCGTTTGTAAGCCTTTCTTTATGGGGTCGCAAGATTCCGTTTCCTTCCCGAAAGGAAATGAAATTTCCTTTCGGGAAGGGAAACGGAATCTTGCGATTTCAATGGGGACCAAGAGAGGAATCTTTGGTGCATGTCCCTGCCCTAGATGACATGCCATGACTTTTGATGCCTTTGACTTTGGGAAAGATTTTTTTCTTTTTTTTTCCATTTTTTTTAAGCATCCATGCCATGTCTTTTATATCTTCCCTCCACGTTGTGTCTTGCTCCTTGCAATTTTCCACTGCTTTGGCAATGTCTGGAAGCTTAGTTTTGGCATGTTTTGGTATTTTGCACTGCTCTGCTATAATCCCGGTCCATTTTCTTAGAGTCACTAAATTGCCCAAATTTCCCAAATTTTTTTTTTTCTCCTCCAATTGCAATTCGTAGCTGGTATCTCCATTCCAGCCTGTTTGAAAGTCCTTCTTTTCTGTTTGGCCTTCAGCGGGGATCAATTCTGGCAAGCTTTGCTGCATGTGCCTGCACTTCAGAGCATATGGGAAAATTTTTTCTTTTTTAATTTTAGGTTTTTTTAAGTGTCCATATTATGTTCCTCATACCTTCCCCTCCACGTTGTGTCTTGCTCCTTGCAATTTTCCACTGCTTTGGCAATGTCTGGAAGCTTAGTTTTGGCATGTTTTGGTATTTTGCACTGCTCTGCTATAATCCCGGTCCATTTCTTAGAGTCACTAAATTGCCCAAATTTCCCAAATTTTTTTTTTTCTCCTCCAATTGCAATTCCGTAGCTGGTATCTCCATTCCAGCCTGTTTGAAAGTCCTTCTTTTCTCTTTTGGCCTTCAGCGGGGATCACTTTTGGCAAGCTTTGCTGCATGTGCCTCCATTTCATAGAATATGGGAAAATTTTTTCTTTTTTAATTTTAGATTTTTAAGTGTCCATACCATGTTCCTCCTATCCTCTCCTCCACGTTGTGTCTTCCTCCTTGCCATTTTCCCTGCTTTGGCAACGTCTGGGAGCTTAGTTTTGGCATGTTTTGGTCCTTTGCAATGCAGCTCATTTCCTCACAGACCATTTCTTGAAGACACTAAAACTCCCAATTTTCTGCATTTTTTTGGCTTTTTTTCAATTGGATTTCATTTGATCCTATCTCCTTTCCAGAGCGTTTGTAAGCCTTTCTTTATGGGGTCGCAAGATTCCGTTTCCTTCCCGAAAGGAAATGAAATTTCCTTTCGGGAAGGGAAACGGAATCTTGCGATTTCAATGGGGACCAAGAGAGGAATCTTTGGTGCATGTCCCTGCCCTAGATGACATGCCATGACTTTTGATGCCTTTGACTTTGGGAAAGATTTTTTTCTTTTTTTTTCCATTTTTTTTAAGCATCCATGCCATGTCTTTTATATCTTCCCCTCCACGTTGTGTCTTGCTCCTTGCAATTTTCCACTGCTTTGGCAATGTCTGGAAGCTTAGTTTTGGCATGTTTTGGTATTTTGCACTGCTCTGCTATAATCCCGGTCCATTTTCTTAGAGTCACTAAATTGCCCAAATTTCCCAAATTTTTTTTTTTCTCCTCCAATTGCAATTCCGTAGCTGGTATCTCCATTCCAGCCTGTTTGAAAGTCCTTCTTTTCTCTTTTGGCCTTCAGCGGGGATCAATTCTGGCAAGCTTTGCTGCATGTGCCTGCACTTCATAGCATATGGGAAAATTTTTTCTTTTTTAATTTTAGGTTTTTTAAGTGTCCATATTATGTTCCTCATACCTTCCCCTCCACGTTGTGTCTTGCTCCTTGCAATTTTCCACTGCTTTGGCAATGTCTGGAAGCTTAGTTTTGGCATGTTTTGGTATTTTGCACTGCTCTGCTATAATCCCGGTCCATTTTCTTAGAGTCACTAAATTGCCCAAATTTCCCAAATTTTTTTTTTTTCTCCTCCAATTGCAATTCCGTAGCTGGTATCTCCATTCCAGCCTGTTTGAAAGTCCTTCTTTTCTCTTTTGGCCTTCAGCGGGGATCATTTGGCAAGCTTTGCTGCATGTGCCTCCATTTCATAGAATATGGGAAAATTTTTTCTTTTTTAATTTTAGATTTTTAAGTGTCCATACCATGTTCCTCATATCCTCTCCTCCACGTTGTGTCTTCCTCCTTGCCATTTTCCCCTGCTTTGGCAACGTCTGGGAGCTTAGTTTTGGCATGTTTTGGTCCTTTGCAATGCAGCTCATTTCCTCACAGACCATTTCTTGAAGACACTAAAACTCCCAATTTTCTGCATTTTTTGGCTTTTTTTCAATTGGATTTCATTTGATCCTATCTCCTTTCCAGAGCGTTTGTAAGCCTTTCTTTATGGGGTCGCAAGATTCCGTTTCCTTCCGAAAGGAAATGAAATTTCCTTTCGGGAAGGGAAACGGAATCTTGCGATTTCAATGGGGACCAAGAGAGGAATCTTTGGTGCATGTCCCTGCCCTAGATGACATGCCATGACTTTTGATGCCTTTGACTTTGGGAAAGATTTTTTTCTTTTTTTTTCCATTTTTTTTAAGCATCCATGCCATGTCTTTTATATCTTCCCCTCCACGTTGTGTCTTGCTCCTTGCAATTTTCCACTGCTTTGGCAATGTCTGGAAGCTTAGTTTTGGCATGTTTTGGTATTTTGCACTGCTCTGCTATAATCCCGGTCCATTTTCTTAGAGTCACTAAATTGCCCAAATTTCCCAAATTTTTTTTTTCTCCTCCAATTGCAATTCCTTAGCTGGTATCTCCATTCCAGCCTGTTTGAAAGTCCTTCTTTTCTCTTTTGGCCTTCAGCGGGGATCACTTTTGGCAAGCTTTGCTGCATGTGCCTCCATTTCATAGAATATGGGAAAATTTTTTCTTTTTTAATTTTAGATTTTTAAGTGTCCATACCATGTTCCTCATATCCTCTCCTCCACGTTGTGTCTTCCTCCTTGCCATTTTCCCCTGCTTTGGCAACGTCTGGGAGCTTAGTTTTGGCATGTTTTGGTCCTTTGCAATGCAGCTCATTTCCTCACAGACCATTTCTTGAAGACACTAAAACTCCCAATTTTCTGCATTTTTTTGGCTTTTTTTCAATTGGATTTCATTTGATCCTATCTCCTTTCCAGAGCGTTTGTAAGCCTTTCTTTATGGGGTCGCAAGATTCCGTTTCCTTCCCGAAAGGAAATGAAATTTCCTTTCGGGAAGGGAAACGGAATCTTGCGATTTCAATGGGGACCAAGAGAGGAATCTTTGGTGCATGTCCCTGCCCTAGATGACATGCCATGACTTTTGATGCCTTTGACTTTGGGAAAGATTTTTTTCTTTTTTTTTCCATTTTTTTTAAGCATCCATGCCATGTCTTTTATATCTTCCCCTCCACGTTGTGTCTTGCTCCTTGCAATTTTCCACTGCTTTGGCAATGTCTGGAAGCTTAGTTTTGGCATGTTTTGGTATTTTGCACTGCTCTGCTATAATCCCGGTCCATTTTCTTAGAGTCACTAAATTGCCCAAATTTCCCAAATTTTTTTTTTCTCCTCCAATTGCAATTCCGTAGCTGGTATCTCCATTCCAGCCTGTTTGAAAGTCCTTCTTTTCTCTTTTGGCCTTCAGCGGGGATCAATTCTGGCAAGCTTTGCTGCATGTGCCTCCATTTCATAGAATATGGGAAAATTTTTTCTTTTTTAATTTTAGTTTTTTAAGTGTCCATACCATGTTCCTCCTATCCTCTCCTCCACGTTGTGTCTTCTCCTTGCCATTTTCCCTGCTTTGGCAACGTCTGGGAGCTTAGTTTTGGCATGTTTTGGTCCTTTGCAATGCAGCTCATTTCCTCACAGACCATTTCTTGAAGACACTAAAACTCCCAATTTTCTGCATTTTTTTGGCTTTTTTTCAATTGGATTTCATTTGATCCTATCTCCTTTCCAGAGCGTTTGTAAGCCTTTCTTTATGGGGTCGCAAGATTCCGTTTCCTTCCCGAAAGGAAATGAAATTTCCTTTCGGGAAGGGAAACGGAATCTTGCGATTTCAATGGGGACCAAGAGAGGAATCTTTGGTGCATGTCCCTGCCCTAGATGACATGCCATGACTTTTGATGCCTTTGACTTTGGGAAAGATTTTTTTCTTTTTTTTTCCATTTTTTTTAAGCATCCATGCCATGTCTTTTATATCTTCCCCTCCACGTTGTGTCTTGCTCCTTGCAATTTTCCACTGCTTTGGCAATGTCTGGAAGCTTAGTTTTGGCATGTTTTGGTATTTTGCACTGCTCTGCTATAATCCCGGTCCATTTTCTTAGAGTCACTAAATTGCCCAAATTTCCCAAATTTTTTTTTTTCTCCTCCAATTGCAATTCCGTAGCTGGTATCTCCATTCCAGCCTGTTTGAAAGTCCTTCTTTTCTCTTTTGGCCTTCAGCGGGGATCAATTCTGGCAAGCTTTGCTGCATGTGCCTGCACTTCATAGCATATGGGAAAATTTTTTCTTTTTTAATTTTAGGTTTTTAAGTGTCCATATTATGTTCCTCATACCTTCCCCTCCACGTTGTGTCTTGCTCCTTGCAATTTTCCACTGCTTTGGCAATGTCTGGAAGCTTAGTTTTGGCATGTTTTGGTATTTTGCACTGCTCTGCTATAATCCCGGTCCATTTTCTTAGAGTCACTAAATTGCCCAAATTTCCCAAATTTTTTTTTTTTCTCCTCCAATTGCAATTCCTTAGCTGGTATCTCCATTCCAGCCTGTTTGAAAGTCCTTCTTTTCTCTTTTGGCCTTCAGCGGGGATCAATTCTGGCAAGCTTTGCTGCATGTGCCTGCACTTCATAGCATATGGGAAAATTTTTTCTTTTTAATTTTAGGTTTTTTTAAGTGTCCATATTATGTTCCTCATACTTCCCCTCCACGTTGTGTCTTCCTCCTTGCAATTTTCCACTGCTTTGGCAATGTCTGGAAGCTTAGTTTTGGGCATGTTTTGGTATTTTGCAATGCTCTGCTTAATCCCGGTCCATTTTCTTAAGTCACTAAATTGCCCAAATTTCCAAATTTTTTTTTTTTCTCCTCAATTGCAATTCCGTAGCTGGTATCTCCATTCCAGCCTGTTTGAAAGTCCTTCTTTTCTCTTTTGGCCTTCAGCGGGGATCAATTCTGGCAAGCTTTGCTGCATGTGCCTGCACTTCATAGCATATGGGAAAATTTTTTCTTTTTTTTTTTTAGGTTTTTTTAAGTGTCCATATTATGTTCCTCATATCTTCCCTCCACGTTGTGTCTTGCTCCTTGCCAATTTTCACTGCTTTGGCAATGTCTGGAAGCTTAGTTTTGGCATGTTTTGGTATTTTGCACTGCTCTGCTATAATCCCGGTCCATTTTCTTATAGTCACTAAATTGCCCAAATTTCCCAAATTTTTTTTTTTCTCCTCCAATTGCAATTCCGTAGCTGGTATCTCCATTCCAGCTGTTTGAAAGTCCTTCTTTTCTCTTTTGGCCTTCAGGGGGATCAATTTGGCAAGCTTTGCTGCATGTGCCTGCACTTCATAGCTATGGGAAAAATTTTTTCTTTTTTAATTTAGGTTTTTAAGTGTCCATATTATGTTCCTCATATCTTCCCCTCCACGTTGTGTCTTGCTCCTTGCAATTTTCCATGCTTTGGCAATGTCTGGGAAGCTTAGTTTTGGCATGTTTTGGTATTTTGCACTGCTCTGCTATAATCACGGTCCATTTTCTTAGAGTCACTAAATTGCCCAATTTCCCAATTTTTTTTTTTTTTCCTCCAATTGCAATTCCGTAGCTGGTATCTCCATTCAGCCTGTTTGAAAGTCCTTCTTTTCTCTTTTGGCCTTCAGCGGGGATCACTTTTGGCAAGCTTTGTGCATGTGCCTCCATTTCATAGAATATGGGAAAATTTTTCTTTTTTAATTTTAGGATTTTTAAGTGTCCATACCATGTTCCTCATATCCTCTCCTCCACGTTGTGTCTTCCTCCTTGCATTTTCCCTGCTTTGGCAACGTCTGGGAGCTTAGTTTTGGCATGTTTTGGTCCTTTGCAATGCAGCTCATTTCCTCACAGACCATTTCTTGAAGACACTAAAACTCCCAATTTTCTGCATTTTTTGGCTTTTTTTCAATTGGATTTCATTTGATCCTATCTCCTTTCCAGAGCGTTTGTAAGCCTTTCTTTATGGGGTCGCAAGATTCCGTTTCCTTCCGAAAGGAAATGAAATTTCCTTTCGGGAAGGGAAACGGAATCTTGCGATTTCAATGGGGACCAAGAGAGGAATCTTTGGTGCATGTCCTGCCCTAGATGACATGCCATGACTTTTGATGCTTTGACTTTGGGAAAGATTTTTTTCTTTTTTTTTCCATTTTTTTTAAGCATCCATGCCATGTCTTTTATATCTTCCCCTCCACGTTGTGTCTTGCTCCTTGCAATTTTCCACTGCTTTGGCAATGTCTGGAAGCTTAGTTTTGGCATGTTTTGGTATTTTGCACTGCTCTGCTATAATCCCGGTCCATTTTCTTAGAGTCACTAAATTGCCCAAATTTCCAAAATTTTTTTTTTTTCTCTCCAATTGCAATTCCTTAGCTGGTATCTCCATTCCAGCCTGTTTGAAAGTCCTTCTTTTCTCTTTTGGCCTTCAGCGGGGATCACTTTTGGCAAGCTTTGCTGCATGTGCCTCCATTTCATAGAATATGGGAAAATTTTTTTCTTTTTTAATTTTAGATTTTTAAGTGTCCATACCATGTTCCTCATATCCTTTCCTCCACGTTGTGTCTTGCTCCTTGCATTTTCCCCTGCTTTGGCAACGTCTGGGAGCTTAGTTTTGGCATGTTTTGGTCCTTTGCAATGCAGCTCATTTCCTCACAGACCATTTCTTGAAGACACTAAAACTCCCAATTTTCTGCATTTTTTTGGCTTTTTTTCAATTGGATTTCATTTGATCCTATCTCCTTTCCAGAGCGTTTGTAAGCCTTTCTTTATGGGGTCGCAAGATTCCGTTTCCTTCCGAAAGGAAATGAAATTTCCTTTCGGGAAGGGAAACGGAATCTTGCGATTTCAATGGGGACCAAGAGAGGAATCTTTGGTGCATGTCCCTGCCCTAGATGACATGCCATGACTTTTGATGCCTTTGACTTTGGGAAAGATTTTTTTCTTTTTTTTTCCATTTTTTTTAAGCATCCATGCCATGTCTTTTATATCTTCCCCTCCACGTTGTGTCTTGCTCCTTGCAATTTTCCACTGCTTTGGCAATGTCTGGAAGCTTAGTTTTGGCATGTTTTGGTATTTTGCACTGCTCTGCTGCTATAATCCCGGTCCATTTTCTTAGAGTCACTAAATTGCCCAAATTTCCCAAATTTTTTTTTTTCTCCTCCAATTGCAATTCCTTAGCTGGTATCTCCATTCCAGCCTGTTTGAAAGTCCTTCTTTTCTTTTTGGCCTTCAGCGGGGATCAATTCTGGCAAGCTTTGCTGCATGTGCCTGCACTTCATAGCATATGGGAAAATTTTTTCTTTTTTAATTTTAGGTTTTTTAAGTGTCCATACCATGTCCTTATACCTTCCCCTCCACGTTGTGTCTTGCTCCTTGCAATTTTCCACTGCTTTGGCAATGTCTGGAAGCTTAGTTTTGGCATGTTTTGGTATTTTGCACTGCTCTGCTATAATCCGGTCCATTTTCTTAGAGTCACTAAATTGCCCAAATTTCCCAAATTTTTTTTTTTCTCCTCCAATTGCAATTCCTTAGCTGGTATCTCCATTCCAGCCTGTTTGAAAGTCCTTCTTTTCTCTTTTGGCCTTCAGCGGGATCACTTTTGGCAAGCTTTGCTGCATGTGCCTCCATTTCATAGAATATGGGAAAATTTTTTCTTTTTTAATTTTAGATTTTTAAGTGTCCATACCATGTTCCTCATATCCTCTCCTCCACGTTGTGTCTTCCTCCTTGCCATTTTCCCCTGCTTTGGCAACGTCTGGGAGCTTAGTTTTGGCATGTTTTGGTCCTTTGCAATGCAGCTCATTTCCTCACAGACCATTTCTTGAAGACACTAAAACTCCCAATTTTCTGCATTTTTTTGGCTTTTTTTCAATTGGATTTCATTTGATCCTATCTCCTTTCCAGAGCGTTTGTAAGCCTTTCTTTATGGGGTCGCAAGATTCCGTTTCCTTCCCGAAAGGAAATGAAATTTCCTTTCGGGAAGGGAAACGGAATCTTGCGATTTCAATGGGGACCAAGAGAGGAATCTTTGGTGCATGTCCCTGCCCTAGATGACATGCCATGACTTTTGATGCCTTTGACTTTGGGAAAGATTTTTTTCTTTTTTTTCCATTTTTTTTAAGCATCCATGCCATGTCTTTTATATCTTCCCCTCCACGTTGTGTCTTGCTCCTTGCAATTTTCCACTGCTTTGGCAATGTCTGGAAGCTTAGTTTTGGCATGTTTTGGTATTTTGCACTGCTCTGCTATAATCCCGGTCCATTTTCTTAGAGTCACTAAATTGCCCAAATTTCCCAAATTTTTTTTTTTTCTCCTCCAATTGCAATTCCGTAGCTGGTATCTCCATTCCAGCCTGTTTGAAAGTCCTTCTTTTCTGTTTTGGCCTTCAGCGGGGATCAATTCTGGCAAGCTTTGCTGCATGTGCCTGCACTTCAGAGCATATGGGAAAATTTTTTCTTTTTTAATTTTAGGTTTTTTAAGTGTCCATATTATGTTCCTCTACCTTCCCCTCCACGTTGTGTCTTCCTCCTTGCCATTTTCCACTGCTTTGGCAATGTCTGGAAGCTTAGTTTTGGCATGTTTTGGTATTTTGCACTGCTCTGCTATAATCCCGGACCATTTTCTTAGAGTCACTAAATTGCCCAAATTTCCCAAATTTTTTTTTTTTCTCCTCCAATTGCAATTCCTTAGCTGGTATCTCCATTCCAGCCTGTTTGAAAGTCCTTCTTTTCTCTTTTGGCCTTCAGCGGGGATCAATTCTGGCAAGCTTTGCTGCATGTGCCTGCACTTCATAGCATATGGGAAAATTTTTTCTTTTTTTAATTTTAGGTTTTTTTAAGTGTCCATATTATGTTCCTCATACCTTCCCCTCCACGTTGTGTCTTGCTCCTTGCAATTTTCCACTGCTTTGGCAATGTCTGGAAGCTTAGTTTTGGCATGTTTTGGTATTTTGCACTGCTCTGCTATAATCCCGGTCCATTTTCTTAGAGTCACTAAATTGCCCAAATTTCCCAAATTTTTTTTTTTTCTCCTCCAATTGCAATTCCTTAGCTGGTATCTCCATTCCAGCCTGTTTGAAAGTCCTTCTTTTCTCTTTTGGCCTTCAGCGGGGATCACTTTTGGCAAGCTTTGCTGCATGTGCCTCCATTTCATAGAATATGGGAAAATTTTTTCTTTTTTAATTTTAGATTTTTAAGTGTCCATACCATGTTCCTCATATCCTCTCCTCCACGTTGTGTCTTGCTCCTTGCCATTTTCCCCTGCTTTGGCAACGTCTGGGAGCTTAGTTTTGGCATGTTTTGGTCCTTTGCAATGCAGCTCATTTCCTCACAGACCATTTCTTGAAGACACTAAAACTCCCAATTTTCTGCATTTTTTTGGCTTTTTTTCAATTGGATTTCATTTGATCCTATCTCCTTTCCAGAGCGTTTGTAAGCCTTTCTTTATGGGGTCGCAAGATTCCGTTTCCTTCCCGAAAGGAAATGAAATTTCCTTTCGGGAAGGGAAACGGAATCTTGCGATTTCAATGGGGACCAAGAGAGGAATCTTTGGTGCATGTCCCTGCCCTAGATGACATGCCATGACTTTTGATGCCTTTGACTTTGGGAAAGATTTTTTCTTTTTTTTTCCATTTTTTTTTAAGCATCCATGCCATGTCTTTTATATCTTCCCCTCCACGTTGTGTCTTGCTCCTTGCAATTTTCCACTGCTTTGGCAATGTCTGGAAGCTTAGTTTTGGCATGTTTTGGTATTTTGCACTGCTCTGCTATAATCCCGGTCCATTTTCTTATAGTCACTAAATTGCCCAAATTTCCCAAATTTTTTTTTTCTCCTCCAATTGCAATTCCTTAGCTGGTATCTCCATTCAGCTGTTTGAAAGTCCTTCTTTTCTCTTTTGGCCTTCAGCGGGGATCACTTTTGGCAAGCTTTGCTGCATGTGCCTCCATTTCATAGAATATGGGAAAATTTTTTCTTTTTTAATTTTAGATTTTTAAGTGTCCATACCATGTTCCTCATATCTCTACTCCACGTTGTGTCTTCCTCCTTGCCATTTTCCCCTGCTTTGGCAACGTCTGGGAGCTTAGTTTTGGCATGTTTTGGTCCTTTGCAATGCAGCTCATTTCCTCACAGACCATTTCTTGAAGACACTAAAACTCCCAATTTTCTGCATTTTTTTGGCTTTTTTTCAATTGGATTTCATTTGATCCTATCTCCTTTCCAGAGCGTTTGTAAGCCTTTCTTTATGGGTCGCAAGATTCCGTTTCCTTCCCGAAAGGAAATGAAATTTCCTTTCGGGAAGGGAAACGGAATCTTGCGATTTCATGGGGACCAAGAGAGGAATCTTTGGTGCATGTCCCTGCCCTAGATGACATGCCATGACTTTTGATGCCTTTGACTTTGGGAAAGATTTTTTTCTTTTTTTTTCCATTTTTTTTAAGCATCCATGCATGTCTTTTATATCTTCCCCTCCACGTTGTGTCTTGCTCCTTGCAATTTTCCACTGCTTTGGCAATGTCTGGAAGCTTAGTTTTGGCATGTTTTGGTATTTTGCACTGCTCTGCTATAATCCCGGTCCATTTTCTTAGAGTCACTAAATGCCCAAATTTCCCAAATTTTTTTTTTTTCTCCTCCAATTGCAATTCCGTAGCTGGTATCTCCATTCCAGCCTGTTTGAAAGTCCTTCTTTTCTGTTTGGCCTTCAGCGGGGATCAATTCTGGCAAGCTTTGCTGCATGTGCCTGCACTTCATAGCATATGGGAAAATTTTTTCTTTTTTAATTTTAGGTTTTTTTAAGTGTCCATATTATGTTCCTCATATCCTTCCCCTCCACGTTGTGTCTTGCTCCTTGCAATTTTCCACTGCTTTGGCAATGTCTGGAAGCTTAGTTTTGGCATGTTTTGGTATTTTGCACTGCTCTGCTATAATCCCGGTCCATTTCTTAGAGTCACTAAATTGCCCAAATTTCCCAAATTTTTTTTTTTTTCTCCTCCAATTGCATTCCTTAGCTGGTATCTCCATTCCAGCCTGTTTGAAAGTCCTTCTTTTCTCTTTTGGCCTTCAGCGGGGATCACTTTGGCAAGCTTTGCTGCATGTGCCTCCATTTCATAGAATATGGGAAATTTTTTCTTTTTTAATTTTAGATTTTTAAGTGTCCATACCATGTTCCTCCTATCCTCTCCTCCACGTTGTGTCTTCCTCCTTGCCATTTTCCCCTGCTTTGGCAACGTCTGGAGCTTAGTTTTGGCATGTTTTGGTCCTTTGCAATGCAGCTCATTTCCTCACAGACCATTTCTTGAAGACACTAAAACTCCCAATTTTCTGCATTTTTTTGGCTTTTTTTCAATTGGATTTCATTTGATCCTATCTCCTTTCCAGAGCGTTTGTAAGCCTTTCTTTATGGGGTCGCAAGATTCCGTTTCCTTCCCGAAAGGAAATGAAATTTCCTTTCGGGAAGGGAAACGGAATCTTGCGATTTCAATGGGGACCAAGAGAGGAATCTTTGGTGCATGTCCCTGCCCTAGATGACATGCCATGACTTTTGATGCCTTTGACTTTGGGAAAGATTTTTTCTTTTTTTTTTCCATTTTTTTTAAGCATCCATGCCATGTCTTTTTATCTTCCCCTCCACGTTGTGTCTTGCTCCTTGCAATTTTCCACTGCTTTGGCAATGTCTGGAAGCTTAGTTTTGGCATGTTTTGGTATTTTGCACTGCTCTGCTATAATCCCGGTCCATTTTCTTAGAGTCACTAAATTGCCCAAATTTCCCAAATTTTTTTTTTTCTCCTCCAATTGCAATTCCTTAGCTGGTATCTCCATTCCAGCCTGTTTGAAAGTCCTTCTTTTCTCTTTTGGCCTTCAGCGGGGATCACTTTTGGCAAGCTTTGCTGCATGTGCCTCCATTTCATAGAATATGGGAAAATTTTTTCTTTTTTAATTTTAGATTTTTAAGTGTCCATACCATGTTCCTCCTATCCTCTCCTCCACGTTGTGTCTTGCTCCTTGCCATTTTCCCCTGCTTTGGCAACGTCTGGGAGCTTAGTTTTGGCATGTTTTGGTCCTTTGCAATGCAGCTCATTTCCTCACAGACCATTTCTTGAAGACACTAAAACTCCCAATTTTCTGCATTTTTTTGGCTTTTTTTCAATTGGATTTCATTTGATCCTATCTCCTTTCCAGAGCGTTTGTAAGCCTTTCTTTATGGGTCGCAAGATTCCGTTTCCTTCCCGAAAGGAAATGAAATTTCCTTTCGGGAAGGGAAACGGAATCTTGCGATTTCAATGGGGACCAAGAGAGGAATCTTTGGTGCATGTCCTGCCCTAGATGACATGCCATGACTTTTGATGCCTTTGACTTTGGGAAAGATTTTTTTCTTTTTTTTTCCATTTTTTTTAAGCATCCATGCCATGTCTTTTATATCTTCCCCTCCACGTTGTGTCTTGCTCCTTGCAATTTTCCACTGCTTTGGCAATGTCTGGAAGCTTAGTTTTGGCATGTTTTGGTATTTTGCACTGCTCTGCTATAATCCCGGTCCATTTTCTTAGAGTCACTAAATTGCCCAAATTTCCCAAATTTTTTTTTTTCCTCAATTGCATTTCCGTAGCTGGTATCTCCATTCAGCCTGTTTGAAAGTCCTTCTTTTCTCTTTTGGCCTTCAGCGGGGATCAATTTTGGCAAGCTTTGCTGCATGTGCCTGCACTTCATAGAATATGGGAAAATTTTTTCTTTTTTAATTTTAGGTTTTTTTAAGTGTCCATATTATGTTCCTCATACCTTCCCCTCCACGTTGTGTCTTGCTCCTTGCAATTTTCCACTGCTTTGGCAATGTCTGGAAGCTTAGTTTTGGCATGTTTTGGTATTTTGCACTGCTCTGCTATAATCCCGGTCCATTTTCTTAGAGTCACTAAATTGCCCAAATTTCCCAAATTTTTTTTTTTTCTCCAATTGCAATTCCTTAGCTGGTATCTCCATTCCAGCCTGTTTGAAAGTCCTTCTTTTCTCTTTGGCCTTCAGCGGGGATCAATTTTGGCAAGCTTTGCTGCATGTGCCTCCATTTCATAGAATATGGGAAAATTTTTTCTTTTTTAATTTTAGATTTTTAAGTGTCCATACCATGTTCCTCCTATCCTCTCCTCCACGTTGTGTCTTCCTCCTTGCCATTTTCCCCTGCTTTGGCAACGTCTGGGAGCTTAGTTTTGGCATGTTTTGGTCCTTTGCAATGCAGCTCATTTCCTCACAGACCATTTCTTGAAGACACTAAAACTCCCAATTTTCTGCATTTTTTTGGCTTTTTTTCAATTGGATTTCATTTGATCCTATTCCTTTCCAGAGCGTTTGTAAGCCTTTCTTTATGGGGTCGCAAGATTCCGTTTCCTTCCCGAAAGGAAATGAAATTTCCTTTCGGGAAGGGAAACGGAATCTTGCGATTTCAATGGGGACCAAGAGAGGAATCTTTGGTGCATGTCCCTGCCCTAGATGACATGCCATGACTTTTGATGCCTTTGACTTTGGGAAAGATTTTTTTCTTTTTTTTTCCATTTTTTTTAAGCATCCATGCCATGTCTTTTATATCTTCCCCTCCACGTTGTGTCTTGCTCCTTGCAATTTTCCACTGCTTTGGCAATGTCTGGAAGCTTAGTTTTGGCATGTTTTGGTATTTTGCACTGCTCTGCTATAATCCCGGTCCATTTTCTTAGAGTCACTAAATTGCCCAAATTTCCCAAATTTTTTTTTTTTCTCCTCCAATTGCAATTCCTTAGCTGGTATCTCCATTCCAGCCTGTTTGAAAGTCCTTCTTTTCTCTTTTGGCCTTCAGCGGGGATCACTTTTGGCAAGCTTTGCTGCATGTGCCTGCATTTCATAGATATGGGAAAATTTTTTCTTTTTTAATTTTAGTTTTTTAAGTGTCCATACCATGTTCCTCCTATCCTCTCCTCCACGTTGTGTCTTCTCCTTGCAATTTTCCCCTGCTTTGGCAACGTCTGGGAGCTTAGTTTTGGCATGTTTTGGTCCTTTGCAATGCTCTGCTATAATCCAGACCATTTCTTGAAGACACTAAAACTCCCAATTTTCCCAAATTTTTTTTTTTTCTCCTCCAATTTCAATTCCTAGCGTTTGTAAGCCTCCATTCCAGCCTGTTTTGAAAATTTCCTTTTCGGAAGGGAAACGGAATCTTGCGATTTCAATGGGGACCAAGAGAGGAATCTTTGGTGCATGTCCCTGCCCTAGATGACATGCCATGACTTTTGATGCCTTTGACTTTGGGAAAGATTTTTTTTTTTTTTTTTCCATTTTTTTTAAGCATCCATGCCATGTCTTTTATATCTTCCCCTCCACGTTGTGTCTTGCTCCTTGCAATTTTCCACTGCTTTGGCAATGTCTGGAAGCTTAGTTTTGGCATGTTTTGGTATTTTGCACTGCTCTGCTATAATCCCGGTCCATTTTCTTAGAGTCACTAAATTGCCCAAATTTCCCAAATTTTTTTTTTTCCTCCTCCAATTGCAATTCCTTAGCTGGTATCTCCATTCCAGCCTGTTTGAAAGTCCTTCTTTTCTCTTTTGGCCTTCAGCGGGATCACTTTTGGCAAGCTTTGCTGCATGTGCCTCCATTTCATAGAATATGGGAAAATTTTTTTCTTTTTAATTTTAGATTTTTAAGTGTCCATACCATGTTCCTCCTATCCTCTCCTCCACGTTGTGTCTTGCTCCTTGCCATTTTCCCTGCTTTGGCAACGTCTGGGAGCTTAGTTTTGGCATGTTTTGGTCCTTTGCAATGCAGCTCATTTCCTCACAGACCATTTCTTGAAGACACTAAAACTCCCAATTTTCTGCATTTTTTTGGCTTTTTTTCAATTGGATTTCATTTGATCCTATCTCCTTTCCAGAGCGTTTGTAAGCCTTTCTTTATGGGGTCGCAAGATTCCGTTTCCTTCCCGAAAGGAAATGAAATTTCCTTTCGGGAAGGGAAACGGAATCTTGCGATTTCAATGGGGACCAAGAGAGGAATCTTTGGTGCATGTCCCTGCCCTAGATGACATGCCATGACTTTTGATGCCTTTGACTTTGGGAAAGATTTTTTTTTTTTTTTTTCCATTTTTTTTAAGCATCCATGCCATGTCTTTTATATCTTCCCCTCCACGTTGTGTCTTGCTCCTTGCAATTTTCCACTGCTTTGGCAATGTCTGGAAGCTTAGTTTTGGCATGTTTTGGTATTTTGCACTGCTCTGCTATAATCCCGGTCCATTTACTTAGAGTCACTAAATTGCCCAAATTTCCCAAATTTTTTTTTTTTCTCCTCCAATTGCAATTCCTTAGCTGGTATCTCCATTCCAGCCTGTTTGAAAGTCCTTCTTTTCTCTTTTGGCCTTCAGCGGGGATCACTTTTGGCAAGCTTTGCTGCATGTGCCTCCATTTCATAGAATATGGGAAAATTTTTTCTTTTTAATTTTATTTTTTTTAAGTGTCCATACCATGTTCCTCATACCTCCCCTCCACGTTGTGTCTTTCCTCCTTGCCATTTTCCCCTGCTTTGGCAACGTCTGGGAGCTTAGTTTTGGCATGTTTTGGTCCTTTGCAATGCAGCTCATTTCCTCACAGACCATTTCTTGAAGACACTAAAACTCCCAATTTTCTGCATTTTTTTGCTTTTTTTTTCAATTGGATTTCATTTGATCCTATCTCCTTTCCAGAGCGTTTGTAAGCCTTTCTTTATGGGGTCGCAAGATTCCGTTTCCTTCCCGAAAGGAAATGAAATTTCCTTTCGGGAAGGGAAACGGAATCTTGCGATTTCAATGGGGACCAAGAGAGGAATCTTTGGTGCATGTCCCTGCCCTAGATGACATGCCATGACTTTTGATGCCTTTGACTTTGGAAAGATTTTTTTCTTTTTTTTCCATTTTTTTTAAGCATCCATGCCATGTCTTTTATATCTTCCCCCCCTCCACGTTGTGTCTTGCTCCTTGCAATTTTCCACTGCTTTGGCAATGTCTGGAAGCTTAGTTTTGGCATGTTTTGGTATTTTGCACTGCTCTGCTATAATCCCGGTCCATTTACTTAGAGTCACTAAATTGCCCAAATTTCCCAAATTTTTTTTTTTCTCCTCCAATTGCAATTCCTTAGCTGGTATCTCCATTCCAGCCTGTTTGAAAGTCCTTCTTTTCTCTTTTGGCCTTCAGCGGGGATCACTTTTGGCAAGCTTTGCTGCATGTGCCTCCATTTCATAGAATATGGAAAATTTTTTCTTTTTTAATTTTAGATTTTTAAAGTGTCCATACCATGTTCCTCTATCCTCTCCTCCACGTTGTGTCTTGCTCCTTGCCATTTTCCCCTGCTTTGGCAACGTCTGGGAGCTTAGTTTTGGCATGTTTTGGTCCTTTGCAATGCAGCTCATTTCCTCACAGACCATTTCTTGAAGACACTAAAACTCCCAATTTTCTGCATTTTTTTGGCTTTTTTCAATTGGATTTCATTTGATCCTATCTCCTTTCCAGAGCGTTTGTAAGCCTTTCTTTATGGGGTCGCAAGATTCCGTTTCCTTCCAAAGGAAATGAAATTTCCTTTCGGAAGGGAAACGGAATCTTGCGATTTCAATGGGGACCAAGAGAGGAATCTTTGGTGCATGTCCCTGCCCTAGATGACATGCCATGACTTTTGATGCCTTTGACTTTGGGAAGATTTTTTTCTTTTTTTTTTCCATTTTTTTTTAAGCATCCATGCCATGTTTTATATCTTCCCCTCCACGTTGTGTCTTGCTCCTTGCAATTTTCCACTGCTTTGGCAATGTCTGGAAGCTTAGTTTTGGCATGTTTTGGTATTTTGCACTGCTCTGCTATAATCCCGGTCCATTTACTTAGAGTCACTAAATTGCCCAAATTTCCCAAATTTTTTTTTTTTCTCCTCCAATTGCAATTCCTTAGCTGGTATCTCCATTCCAGCCTGTTTGAAAGTCCTTCTTTTCTCTTTTGGCCTTCAGCGGGGATCACTTTTGGCAAGCTTTGCTGCATGTGCCTCCATTTCATAGAATATGGGAAAATTTTTTTCTTTTTAATTTTAGATTTTTAAGTGTCCATACCATGTTCCTCCTATCCTCTCCTCCACGTTGTGTCTTGCTCCTTGCCATTTTCCCCTGCTTTGGCAACGTCTGGAGCTTAGTTTTGGCATGTTTTGGTCCTTTGCAATGCAGCTCATTTCCTCACAGACCATTTCTTGAAGACACTAAAACTCCCAATTTTCTGCATTTTTTGGCTTTTTTTCAATTGGATTTCATTTGATCCTATCTCCTTTCCAGAGCGTTTGTAAGCCTTTCTTTATGGGGTCGCAAGATTCCGTTTCCTTCCCGAAAGGAAATGAAATTTCCTTTCGGAAGGGAAACGGAATCTTGCGATTTCAATGGGGACCAAGAGAGGAATCTTTGGTGCATGTCCCTGCCCTAGATGACATGCCATGACTTTTGATGCCTTTGACTTTGGGAAAGATTTTTTTCTTTTTTTTTTTCCATTTTTTTTAAGCATCCATGCCATGTCTTTTATATCTTCCCCTCCACGTTGTGTCTTGCTCCTTGCAATTTTCCACTGCTTTGGCAATGTCTGGAAGCTTAGTTTTGGCATGTTTTGGTATTTTGCACTGCTCTGCTATAATCCCGGTCCATTTTCTTAGAGTCACTAAATTGCCCAAATTTCCCAAATTTTTTTTTTTTTCTCCTCCAATTGCAATTCCTTAGCTGGTATCTCCATTCCAGCCTGTTTGAAAGTCCTTCTTTTCTCTTTTGGCCTTCAGCGGGGATCACTTGGCAAGCTTTGCTGCATGTGCCTCCATTTCATAGAATATGGGAAAATTTTTTCTTTTTTAATTTTAGATTTTTAAGTGTCCATACCATGTTCCTCCTATCCTCTCCTCCACGTTGTGTCTTGCTCCTTGCCATTTTCCCCTGCTTTGGCAACGTCTGGGAGCTTAGTTTTGGCATGTTTTGGTCCTTTGCAATGCAGCTCATTTCCTCACAGACCATTTCTTGAAGACACTAAAACTCCCAATTTTCTGCATTTTTTTGGCTTTTTTTCAATTGGATTTCATTTGATCCTATCTCCTTTCCAGAGCGTTTGTAAGCCTTTCTTTATGGGGTCGCAAGATTCCGTTTCCTTCCCGAAAGGAAATGAAATTTCCTTTCGGGAAGGGAACGGAATCTTGCGATTTCAATGGGACCAAGAGAGGAATCTTTGGTGCATGTCCCTGCCCTAGATGACATGCCATGACTTTTGATGCCTTTGACTTTGGAAAGATTTTTTTCTTTTTTTTTCCATTTTTTTAAGCATCCATGCCATGTCTTTTATATCTTCCCCTCCACGTTGTGTCTTGCTCCTTGCAATTTTCCACTGCTTTGGCAATGTCTGGAAGCTTAGTTTTGGCATGTTTTGGTATTTTGCACTGCTCTGCTATAATCCCGGTCCATTTTCTTAGAGTCACTAAATTGCCCAAATTTCCCAAATTTTTTTTTTTCTCCTCCAATTGCAATTCCTTAGCTGGTATCTCCATTCCAGCCTGTTTGAAAGTCCTTCTTTTCTCTTTTGGCCTTCAGCGGGGATCACTTTTGGCAAGCTTTGCTGCATGTGCCTCCATTTCATAGAATATGGGAAAATTTTTTCTTTTTTAATTTTAGATTTTTAAGTGTCCATACCATGTTCCTCATACCTCTCCTCCACGTTGTGTCTTGCCTCCTTGCCATTTTCCCTGCTTTGGCAACGTCTGGGAGCTTAGTTTTGGCATGTTTTGGTCCTTTGCAATGCAGCTCATTTCCTCACAGACCATTTCTTGAAGACACTAAAACTCCCAATTTTCTGCATTTTTTTGGCTTTTTTTCAATTGGATTTCATTTGATCCTATCTCCTTTCCAGAGCGTTTGTAAGCCTTTCTTTATGGGTCGCAAGATTCCGTTTCCTTCCCGAAAGGAAATGAAATTTCCTTTCGGAAGGGAAACGGAATCTTGCGATTTCAATGGGGACCAAGAGAGGAATCTTTGGTGCATGTCCCTGCCCTAGATGACATGCCATGACTTTTGATGCCTTTGACTTTGGAAAGATTTTTTTCTTTTTTTTTTCCATTTTTTTTAAGCATCCATGCCATGTCTTTTATATCTTCCCCTCCACGTTGTGTCTTGCTCCTTGCAATTTTCCACTGCTTTGGCAATGTCTGGAAGCTTAGTTTTGGCATGTTTTGGTATTTTGCACTGCTCTGCTATAATCCCGGTCCATTTTCTTAGAGTCACTAAATTGCCCAAATTTCCCAAATTTTTTTTTTTCTCTCCTCCAATTGCAATTCCTTAGCTGGTATCTCCATTCCAGCCTGTTTGAAAGTCCTTCTTTTCTCTTTTGGCCTTCAGCGGGGATCACTTTTGGCAAGCTTTGCTGCATGTGCCTCCATTTCATAGAATATGGGAAAATTTTTTCTTTTTTAATTTTAGATTTTTAAGTGTCCATACCATGTTCCTCCTATCCTCTCCTCCACGTTGTGTCTTCCTCCTTGCCATTTTCCCCTGCTTTGGCAACGTCTGGGAGCTTAGTTTTGGCATGTTTTGGTCCTTTGCAATGCAGCTCATTTCCTCACAGACCATTTCTTGAAGACACTAAAACTCCCAATTTTCTGCATTTTTTTGGCTTTTTTTCAATTGGATTTCATTTGATCCTATCTCCTTTCCAGAGCGTTTGTAAGCCTTTCTTTATGGGTCGCAAGATTCCGTTTCCTTCCCGAAAGGAAATGAAATTTCCTTTCGGGAAGGGAAACGGAATCTTGCGATTTCAATGGGGACCAAGAGAGGAATCTTTGGTGCATGTCCCTGCCCTAGATGACATGCCATGACTTTTGATGCCTTTGACTTTGGAAAGATTTTTTCTTTTTTTTTTTTCCATTTTTTTTAAGCATCCATGCCATGTCTTTTATATCTTCCCCTCCACGTTGTGTCTTGCTCCTTGCAATTTTCCACTGCTTTGGCAATGTCTGGAAGCTTAGTTTTGGCATGTTTTGGTATTTTGCACTGCTCTGCTATAATCCCGGTCCATTTTCTTAGAGTCACTAAATTGCCCAAATTTCCCAAATTTTTTTTTTTTCTCCTCCAATTGCAATTCCTTAGCTGGTATCTCCATTCCAGCCTGTTTGAAAGTCCTTCTTTTCTCTTTTGGCCTTCAGCGGGGATCACTTTTGGCAAGCTTTGCTGCATGTGCCTCCATTTCATAGAATATGGGAAAATTTTTTCTTTTTTAATTTTAGATTTTTAAGTGTCCATACCATGTTCCTCATATCCTCTCCTCCACGTTGTGTCTTGCTCCTTGCCATTTTCCCCTGCTTTGGCAACGTCTGGGAGCTTAGTTTTGGCATGTTTTGGTCCTTTGCAATGCAGCTCATTTCCTCACAGACCATTTCTTGAAGACACTAAAACTCCCAATTTTCTCTGCATTTTTTTGGCTTTTTTTCAATTGGATTTCATTTGATCCTATCTCCTTTCCAGAGCGTTTGTAAGCCTTTCTTTATGGGGTCGCAAGATTCCGTTTCCTTCCCGAAAGGAAATGAAATTTCCTTTCGGGAAGGGAAACGGAATCTTGCGATTTCAATGGGGACCAAGAGAGGAATCTTTGGTGCATGTCCCTGCCCTAGATGACATGCCATGACTTTTGATGCCTTTGACTTTGGGAAAGATTTTTTTTCTTTTTTTTTTTCCATTTTTTTTTAAGCATCCATGCCATGTCTTTTATATCTTCCCCTCCACGTTGTGTCTTGCTCCTTGCAATTTTCCACTGCTTTGGCAATGTCTGGAAGCTTAGTTTTGGCATGTTTTGGTATTTTGCACTGCTCTGCTATAATCCCGGTCCATTTTCTTAGAGTCACTAAATTGCCCAAATTTCCCAAATTTTTTTTTTTTTCTCCTCCAATTGCAATTCCTAGCTGGTATCTCCATTCCAGCCTGTTTGAAAGTCCTTCTTTTCTCTTTTGGCCTTCAGCGGGGATCACTTTTGGCAAGCTTTGCTGCATGTGCCTCCATTTCATAGAATATGGGAAAATTTTTTCTTTTTTAATTTTAGATTTTTAAGTGTCCATACCATGTTCCTCCTATCCTCTCCTCCACGTTGTGTCTTCCTCCTTGCCATTTTCCCCTGCTTTGGCAACGTCTGGGAGCTTAGTTTTGGCATGTTTTGGTCCTTTGCAATGCAGCTCATTTCCTCACAGACCATTTCTTGAAGACACTAAAACTCCCAATTTTCTGCATTTTTTTGGCTTTTTTTCAATTGGATTTCATTTGATCCTATCTCCTTTCCAGAGCGTTTGTAAGCCTTTCTTTATGGGTCGCAAGATTCCGTTTCCTTCCCGAAAGGAAATGAAATTTCCTTTCGGGAAGGGAAACGGAATCTTGCGATTTCAATGGGGACCAAGAGAGGAATCTTTGGTGCATGTCCCTGCCCTAGATGACATGCCATGACTTTTGATGCCTTTGACTTTGGGAAAGATTTTTTTCTTTTTTTTTTTCCCATTTTTTAAGCATCCATGCCATGTCTTTTATATCTTCCCCTCCACGTTGTGTCTTGCTCCTTGCAATTTTCCACTGCTTTGGCAATGTCTGGAAGCTTAGTTTTGGCATGTTTTGGTATTTTGCACTGCTCTGCTATAATCCCGGTCCATTTCTTAGAGTCACTAAATTGCCCAAATTTCCCAAATTTTTTTTTTTCTCCTCCAATTGCAATTCCTTAGCTGGTATCTCCATTCCAGCCTGTTTGAAAGTCCTTCTTTTCTCTTTTGGCCTTCAGCGGGGATCACTTTTGGCAAGCTTTGCTGCATGTGCCTCCATTTCATAGAATATGGGAAAATTTTTTCTTTTTTAATTTTAGATTTTTAAGTGTCCATACCATGTTCCTCCTATCCTCTCCTCCACGTTGTGTCTTGCTCCTTGCCATTTTCCCCTGCTTTGGCAACGTCTGGGAGCTTAGTTTTGGCATGTTTTGGTCCTTTGCAATGCAGCTCATTTCCTCACAGACCATTTCTTGAAGACACTAAAACTCCCAATTTTCTGCATTTTTTTGGCTTTTTTTCAATTGGATTTCATTTGATCCTATCTCCTTTCCAGAGCGTTTGTAAGCCTTTCTTTATGGGGTCGCAAGATTCCGTTTCCTTCCCGAAAGGAAATGAAATTTCCTTTCGGGAAGGGAAACGGAATCTTGCGATTTCAATGGGGACCAAGAGAGGAATCTTTGGTGCATGTCCCTGCCCTAGATGACATGCCATGACTTTTGATGCCTTTGACTTTGGAAAGATTTTTTCTTTTTTTTTTCCATTTTTTTTAAGCATCCATGCCATGTCTTTTATATCTTCCCCTCCACGTTGTGTCTTGCTCCTTGCAATTTTCCACTGCTTTGGCAATGTCTGGAAGCTTAGTTTTGGCATGTTTTGGTATTTTGCACTGCTCTGCTATAATCCCGGTCCATTTTCTTAGAGTCACTAAATTGCCCAAATTTCCCAAATTTTTTTTTTTTCTCCTCCAATTGCAATTCCTTAGCTGGTATCTCCATTCCAGCCTGTTTGAAAGTCCTTCTTTTCTCTTTTGCCTTCAGCGGGGATCACTTTTGGCAAGCTTTGCTGCATGTGCCTCCATTTCATAGAATATGGGAAAATTTTTTCTTTTTTAATTTTAGATTTTTTTAAGTGTCCATACCATGTTCCTCCTATCCTCTCCTCCACGTTGTGTCTTGCTCCTTGCCATTTTCCCCTGCTTTGGCAACGTCTGGGAGCTTAGTTTTGGCATGTTTTGGTCCTTTGCAATGCAGCTCATTTCCTCACAGACCATTTCTTGAAGACACTAAAACTCCCAATTTTCTGCATTTTTTTGGCTTTTTTTCAATTGGATTTCATTTGATCCTATCTCCTTTCCAGAGCGTTTGTAAGCCTTTCTTTATGGGGTCGCAAGATTCCGTTTCCTTCCCGAAAGGAAATGAAATTTCCTTTCGGGAAGGGAAACGGAATCTTGCGATTTCAATGGGGACCAAGAGAGGAATCTTTGGTGCATGTCCCTGCCCTAGATGACATGCCATGACTTTTGATGCCTTTGACTTTGGGAAAGATTTTTTTCTTTTTTTTTTCCATTTTTTTAAGCATCCATGCCATGTCTTTTATATCTTCCCCTCCACGTTGTGTCTTGCTCCTTGCAATTTTCCACTGCTTTGGCAATGTCTGGAAGCTTAGTTTTGGCATGTTTTGGTATTTTGCACTGCTCTGCTATAATCCCGGTCCATTTTCTTAGAGTCACTAAATTGCCCAAATTTCCCAAATTTTTTTTTTTTCTCCTCCAATTGCAATTCCTTAGCTGGTATCTCCATTCCAGCCTGTTTGAAAGTCCTTCTTTTCTCTTTTGGCCTTCAGCGGGGATCACTTTTGGCAAGCTTTGCTGCATGTGCCTCCATTTCATAGAATATGGGAAATTTTTTTCTTTTTTTATTTTAGATTTTTTAGTGTCCATACCATGTTCCTCCATATCCTTCCCCTCCACGTTGTGTCTTGCTCCTTGCCATTTTCCCTGCTTTGGCAACGTCTGGGAGCTTAGTTTTGGCATGTTTTGGTCCTTTGCAATGCAGCTCATTTCCTCACAGACCATTTCTTGAAGACACTAAAACTCCCAATTTTCTGCATTTTTTTGGCTTTTTTTCAATTGGATTTCATTTGATCCTATCTCCTTTCCAGAGCGTTTGTAAGCCTTTCTTTATGGGGTCGCAAGATTCCGTTTCCTTCCCGAAAGGAAATGAAATTTCCTTTCGGGAAGGGAAACGGAATCTTGCGATTTCAATGGGGACCAAGAGAGGAATCTTTGGTGCATGTCCCTGCCCTAGATGACATGCCATGACTTTTGATGCCTTTGACTTTGGGAAAGATTTTTTCTTTTTTTTTTTTCATTTTTTTTAAGCATCCATGCCATGCCATGTCTTTTATATCTTCCCCTCCACGTTGTGTCTTGCTCCTTGCAATTTTCCACTGCTTTGGCAATGTCTGGAAGCTTAGTTTTGGCATGTTTTGGTATTTTGCACTGCTCTGCTATAATCCCGTCCATTTTCTTAGAGTCACTAAATTGCCCAAATTTCCCAAATTTTTTTTTTTCTCCTCCAATTGCAATTCCTTAGCTGGTATCTCCATTCCAGCCTGTTTGAAAGTCCTTCTTTTCTCTTTTGGCCTTCAGCGGGGATCACTTTTGGCAAGCTTTGCTGCATGTGCCTCCATTTCATAGAATATGGGAAATTTTTTCTTTTTTAATTTTAGATTTTTAAGTGTCCATACCATGTTCCTCCTATCCTCTCCTCCACGTTGTGTCTTCCTCCTTGCCATTTTCCCCTGCTTTGGCAACGTCTGGGAGCTTAGTTTTGGCATGTTTTGGTCCTTTGCAATGCAGCTCATTTCCTCACAGACCATTTCTTGAAGACACTAAAACTCCCAATTCCCAATTCTGCATTTTTTTGGCTTTTTTTCAATTGGATTTCATTTGATCCTATCTCCTTTCCAGAGCGTTTGTAAGCCTTTCTTTTTATGGGGTCGCAAGATTCCGTTTCCTTCCCGAAAGGAAATGAAATTTCCTTTCGGGAAGGGAAACGGAATCTTGCGATTTCAATGGGACCAAGAGAGGAATCTTTGGTGCATGTCCCTGCCCTAGATGACATGCCATGACTTTGATGCCTTTGACTTTGGGAAAGATTTTTTTCTTTTTTTTTTTATTTTTCCATTTTTTTTAAGCATCCATGCCATGTCTTTTATATCTTCCCCTCCACGTTGTGTCTTGCTCCTTGCAATTTTCCACTGCTTTGGCAATGTCTGGAAGCTTAGTTTTGGCATGTTTTGGTATTTTGCACTGCTCTGCTATAATCCCGGTCCATTTTCTTAGAGTCACTAAATTGCCCAAATTTCCCAAATTTTTTTTTTTTCCTCCTCCAATTGCAATTCCTTAGCTGGTATCTCCATTCCAGCCTGTTTGAAAGTCCTTCTTTCTCTTTTGGCCTTCAGCGGGATCACTTTTGGCAAGCTTTGCTGCATGTGCCTCCATTTCATAGAATATGGGAAAATTTTTTCTTTTTTAATTTTAGATTTTTAAGTGTCCATACCATGTTCCTCCTATCCTCTCCTCCACGTTGTGTCTTCCTCCTTGCCATTTTCCCCTGCTTTGGCAACGTCTGGGAGCTTAGTTTTGGCATGTTTTGGTCCTTTGCAATGCAGCTCATTTCCTCACAGACCATTTCTTGAAGACACTAAAACTCCCAATTTTCTGCATTTTTTTGGCTTTTTTTCAATTGGATTTCATTTGATCCTATCTCCTTTCCAGAGCGTTTGTAAGCCTTTCTTTATGGGGTCGCAAGATTCCGTTTCCTTCCCGAAAGGAAATGAAATTTCCTTTCGGGAAGGGAAACGGAATCTTGCGATTTCAATGGGGACCAAGAGAGGAATCTTTGGTGCATGTCCCTGCCCTAGATGACATGCCATGACTTTTGATGCCTTTGACTTTGGGAAAGATTTTTTTCTTTTTTTTTTTTCCATTTTTTTTAAGCATCCATGCCATGTCTTTTATATCTTCCCCTCCACGTTGTGTCTTGCTCCTTGCAATTTTCCACTGCTTTGGCAATGTCTGGAAGCTTAGTTTTGGCATGTTTTGGTATTTTGCACTGCTCTGCTATAATCCCGGTCCATTTTCTTAGAGTCACTAAATTGCCCAAATTTCCCAAATTTTTTTTTTTTCTCCTCCAATTGCAATTCCTTAGCTGGTATCTCCATTCCAGCCTGTTTGAAAGTCCTTCTTTTCTCTTTTGGCCTTCAGCGGGATCACTTTTGGCAAGCTTTGCTGCATGTGCCTCATTTCATAGAATATGGGAAAATTTTTTCTTTTTTAATTTTAGATTTTTAAGTGTCCATATTCCATGTTCCTCCTATCCTCTCCTCCACGTTGTGTCTTCCTCTTGCCATTTTCCCCTGCTTTGGCAACGTCTGGGAGCTTAGTTTTGGCATGTTTTGGTCCTTTGCAATGCAGCTCATTTCCTCACAGACCATTTCTTGAAGACACTAAAACTCCCAATTTTCTGCATTTTTTTGGCTTTTTTTCAATTGGATTTCATTTGATCCTATCTCCTTTCCAGAGCGTTTGTAAGCCTTTCTTTATGGGGTCGCAAGATTCCGTTTCCTTCCCGAAAGGAAATGAAATTTCCTTTCGGGAAGGGAAACGGAATCTTGCGATTTCAATGGGGACCAAGAGAGGAATCTTTGGTGCATGTCCCTGCCCTAGATGACATGCCATGACTTTTGATGCCTTTGACTTTGGGAAAGATTTTTTTCTTTTTTTTTCCATTTTTTTTAAGCATCCATGCCATGTCTTTTATATCTTCCCCTCCACCACTTGTGTCTTGCTCCTTGCAATTTTCCACTGCTTTGGCAATGTCTGGAAGCTTAGTTTTGGCATGTTTTGGTATTTTGCACTGCTCTGCTATAATCCCGGTCCATTTTCTTAGAGTCACTAAATTGCCCAAATTTCCCAAATTTTTTTTTTTTCTCCTCCAATTGCAATTCCTAGCTGGTATCTCCATTCCAGCCTGTTTGAAAGTCCTTCTTTTCTCTTTTGGCCTTCAGCGGGGATCACTTTTGGCAAGCTTTGCTGCATGTGCCTCCATTTCATAGAATATGGGAAAATTTTTTCTTTTTTAATTTTAGATTTTTAAGTGTCCATACCATGTTCCTCATATCCTCTCCTCCACGTTGTGTCTTGCTCCTTGCCATTTTCCCCTGCTTTGGCAACGTCTGGGAGCTTAGTTTTGGCATGTTTTGGTCCTTTGCAATGCAGCTCATTTCCTCACAGACCATTTCTTGAAGACACTAAAACTCCCAATTTTCTGCATTTTTTGGCTTTTTTTCAATTGGATTTCATTTGATCCTATCTCCTTTCCAGAGCGTTTGTAAGCCTTTCTTTATGGGGTCGCAAGATTCCGTTTCCTTCCCGAAAGGAAATGAAATTTCCTTTCGGGAAGGGAAACGGAATCTTGCGATTTCAATGGGGACCAAGAGAGGAATCTTTGGTGCATGTCCCTGCCCTAGATGACATGCCATGACTTTTGATGCCTTTGACTTTGGGAAAGATTTTTTTCTTTTTTTTTTCATTTTTTTAAGCATCCATGCCATGTCTTTATATCTTCCCCTCCACGTTGTGTCTTGCTCCTTGCAATTTTCCACTGCTTTGGCAATGTCTGGAAGCTTAGTTTTGGCATGTTTTGGTATTTTGCACTGCTCTGCTATAATCCCGGTCCATTTTCTTAGAGTCACTAAATTGCCCAAATTTCCCAAATTTTTTTTTTTTCTCCTCCAATTGCAATTCCGTAGCTGGTATCTCCATTCCAGCCTGTTTGAAAGTCCTTCTTTTCTCTTTTGGCCTTCAGCGGGGATCACTTTTGGCAAGCTTTGCTGCATGTGCCTGCACTTCATAGCATATGGGAAAATTTTTTCTTTTTTAATTTTAGATTTTTTAAGTGTCCATACCATGTTCCTCATATCCTTCCCCTCCACGTTGTGTCTTGCTCCTTGCAATTTTCCCCTGCTTTGGCAACGTCTGGGAGCTTAGTTTTGGCATGTTTTGGTATTTTGCACTGCTCTGCTATAATCCCGGTCCATTTCTTAAGTCACTAAATTGCCCAAATTTCCCAATTTTTTTTTTCTTCCTCCAATTGCAATTCCTTAGCTGGTATCTCCATTCCAGCCTGTTTGAAAGTCCTTCTTTTCTCTTTTGTGGCCTTCAGCGGGGATCAATTCTGGCAAGCTTTGCTGCATGTGCCTGCACTTTCATAGCCATATGGGAAAATTTTTTCTTTTTTAATTTTAGGTTTTTTTTAAGTCCATATTATGTTCCTCATACCTTCCCCTCCACGTTGTGTCTTGCTCCTTGCAATTTTCCACTGCTTTGGCAATGTCTGGAAGCTTAGTTTTGGCATGTTTTGGTATTTTGCACTGCTCTGCTATAATCCCGGTCCATTTTCTTAGAGTCACTAAATTGCCCAAATTTCCCAAATTTTTTTTTTTCTCCTCCAATTGCAATTCCTTAGCTGGTATCTCCATTCCAGCCTGTTGAAAGTCCTTCTTTTCTCTTTTGGCCTTCAGGGATCACTTTTGGCAAGCTTTGCTGCATGTGCCTCCATTTCATAGAATATGGGAAAATTTTTTTCTTTTTAATTTTAGATTTTTAAGTGTCCATACCATGTTCCTCCTATCCTCTCCTCCACGTTGTGTCTTGCTCCTTGCCATTTTCCCCTGCTTTGGCAACGTCTGGGAGCTTAGTTTTGGCATGTTTTGGTCCTTTGCAATGCAGCTCATTTCCTCACAGACCATTTCTTGAAGACACTAAAACTCCCAATTTTCTGCATTTTTTTGGCTTTTTTTCAATTGGATTTCATTTGATCCTATCTCCTTTCCAGAGCGTTTGTAAGCCTTTCTTTATGGGGTCGCAAGATTCCGTTTCCTTCCCGAAAGGAAATGAAATTTCCTTTCGGGAAGGGAAACGGAATCTTGCGATTTCAATGGGGACCAAGAGAGGAATCTTTGGTGCATGTCCCTGCCCTAGATGACATGCCATGACTTTTGATGCCTTTGACTTTGGGAAAGATTTTTTTCTTTTTTTTTTTCCATTTTTTTTAAGCATCCATGCCATGTCTTTTATATCTTCCCCTCCACGTTGTGTCTTGCTCCTTGCAATTTTCCACTGCTTTGGCAATGTCTGGAAGCTTAGTTTTGGCATGTTTTGGTATTTTGCACTGCTCTGCTATAATCCCGGTCCATTTTCTTAGAGTCACTAAATTGCCCAAATTTCCCAATTTTTTTTTTTTCTCCTCCAATTGCAATTCCTTAGCTGGTATCTCCATTCCAGCCTGTTTGAAAGTCCTTCTTTTCTCTTTTGGCCTTCAGCGGGGATCACTTTTGGCAAGCTTTGCTGCATGTGCCTCCATTTCATAGATATGGGAAAATTTTTCTTTTTTAATTTTAGATTTTTTAAGTGTCCATACCATGTTCCTCCTATCCTCTCCTCCACGTTGTGTCTTCCTCCTTGCAATTTTCCCCTGCTTTGGCAACGTCTGGAAGCTTAGTTTTGGCATGTTTTGGTCCTTTGCAATGCTCTGCTATCCTCCAGACCATTTCTTGAGACACTAAATTGCCCAAATTTCCCAAATTTTTTTTTTTTTCTCCTCCAATTGCAATTCCTTAGCTGGTATCTCCATTCCAGCCTGTTTGAAAGTCCTTTCTTTTCTGTTTTTGGCCTTCAGCGGATCAATTCTGGCAAGCTTTGCTGCATGTCCCTGCCCTTCATGAATATGGGAAAATTTTTTTCTTTTTTTTTGGGAAGTTTTTTTTTTTTTTCCATTTTTTGTTCCTCATATCTTCCCCTCCACGTTGTGTCTTGCTCCTTGCAATTTTCCACTGCTTTGGCAATGTCTGGAAGCTTAGTTTTGGCATGTTTTGGTATTTGCACTGCTCTGCTATAATCCCAGTCCATTTTCTTATAGTCACTAAATTGCCCAAATTTCCCAAATTTTTTTTTTTTTCTCCTCCAATTGCAATTCCTTAGCTGGTATCTCCATTCCAGCCTGTTTGAAAGTCCTTCTTTTCTCTTTTGCCTTCAGCGGGGATCACTTTTGGCAAGCTTTGCTGCATGTGCCTGCATTTCATAGAATATGGGAAAATTTTTTCTTTTTAATTTTGATTTTTTTTAAGTGTCCATACCATGTTCCTCCTACCTCCCTCCACGTTGTGTCTTGCTCCTTGCAATTTTCCACTGCTTTGGCAACGTCTGGAAGCTTAGTTTTGGCATGTTTTGGTATTTTGCACTGCTCTGCTATAATCCCGGTCCATTTTCTTAGAGTCACTAAATTGCCCAAATTTCCCAAATTTTTTTTTTCTCCTCCAATTGCAATTCCTTAGCTGGTATCTCCATTCCAGCCTGTTTGAAAGTCCTTCTTTTCTCTTTGGCCTTCAGCGGGAATCACTTCTGGCAAGCTTTGCTGCATGTGCCTGCACTTCATAGCATATGGGAAATTTTTTCTTTTTTAATTTTTAGGTTTTTTTTTTAAGTGTCCATATTATGTCCTCATACCTTCCCCTCCACGTTGTGTCTTGCTCCTTGCAATTTTCCACTGCTTTGGCAATGTCTGGAAGCTTAGTTTTGGCATGTTTTGGTATTTTGCACTGCTCTGCTATAATCCCGGTCCATTTTCTTAAGTCACTAAATTGCCCAAATTTCCCAAATTTTTTTTTTTCTCCTCCAATTGCAATTCCTTAGCTGGTATCTCCATTCCAGCCTGTTTTGAAAGTCCTTCTTTTCTCTTTTGGCCTTCAGCGGGGATCACTTTTGGCAAGCTTTGCTGCATGTGCCTCCATTTCATAGAATATGGGAAAATTTTTTCTTTTTTAATTTTAGATTTTTAAGTGTCCATACCATGTTCCTCCTATCCTCTCCTCCACGTGTGTCTTGCTCCTTGCCATTTTCCCCTGCTTTGGCAACGTCTGGGAGCTTAGTTTTGGCATGTTTTGGTCCTTTGCAATGCAGCTCATTTCCTCACAGACCATTTCTTGAAGACACTAAAACTCCCAATTTTCTGCATTTTTTTGGCTTTTTTTCAATTGGATTTCATTTGATCCTATCTCCTTTCCAGAGCGTTTGTAAGCCTTTCTTTATGGGGTCGCAAGATTCCGTTTCCTTCCCGAAAGGAAATGAAATTTCCTTTCGGGAAGGGAAACGGAATCTTGCGATTTCAATGGGGACCAAGAGAGGAATCTTTGGTGCATGTCCCTGCCCTAGATGACATGCCATGACTTTTGATGCCTTTGACTTTGGGAAGATTTTTTTCTTTTTTTTCCATTTTTTTTAAGCATCCATGCCATGTCTTTTATATCTTCCCCTCCACGTTGTGTCTTGCTCCTTGCAATTTTCCACTGCTTTGGCAATGTCTGGAAGCTTAGTTTTGGCATGTTTTGGTATTTTGCACTGCTCTGCTATAATCCCGGTCCATTTCTTAGAGTCACTAAATTGCCCAAATTTCCCATTTTTTTTTTTTCTCCTCCAATTGCAATTCCTTAGCTGGTATCTCCATTCCAGCCTGTTTGAAAGTCCTTCTTTTCTCTTTTGGCCTTCAGCGGGGATCACTTTTGGCAAGCTTTGCTGCATGTGCCTCCATTTCATAGAATATGGGAAATTTTTTCTTTTTTAATTTTAGATTTTTTAAGTGTCCATACCATGTTCCTCCTATCCTCTCCTCCACGTTGTGTCTTCCTCCTTGCCATTTTCCCCTGCTTTGGCAACGTCTGGGAGCTTAGTTTTGGCATGTTTTGGTCCTTTGCAATGCAGCTCATTTCCTCACAGACCATTTCTTGAAGACACTAAAACTCCCAATTTTCTGCATTTTTTTGGCTTTTTTTCAATTGGATTTCATTTGATCCTATCTCCTTTCCAGAGCGTTTGTAAGCCTTTCTTTATGGGGTCGCAAGATTCCGTTTCCTTCCCGAAAGGAAATGAAATTTCCTTTCGGGAAGGGAAACGGAATCTTGCGATTTCAATGGGGACCAAGAGAGGAATCTTTGGTGCATGTCCCTGCCCTAGATGACATGCCATGACTTTTGATGCCTTTGACTTTGGGAAAGATTTTTTCTTTTTTTTTCCATTTTTTTTAAGCATCCATGCCATGTCTTTTATATCTTCCCCTCCACGTTGTGTCTTGCTCCTTGCAATTTTCCACTGCTTTGGCAATGTCTGGAAGCTTAGTTTTGGCATGTTTTGGTATTTTGCACTGCTCTGCTATAATCCCGGTCCATTTTCTTAGAGTCACTAAATTGCCCAAATTTCCCAAATTTTTTTTTTTTCTCCTCCAATTGCAATTCCGTAGCTGGTATCTCCATTCCAGCCTGTTTGAAAGTCCTTCTTTTCTCTTTTGGCCTTCAGCGGGATCAATTTTGGCAAGCTTTGCTGCATGTGCCTCACTTCATAGCAATATGGGAAAATTTTTTCTTTTTTAATTTTAGGTTTTTTAAGTGTCCATACCATGTTCCTCATACCTTCCCCTCCACGTTGTGTCTTGCTCCTTGCCATTTTCCCCTGCTTTGGCAACGTCTGGGAGCTTAGTTTTGGCATGTTTTGGTATTTGCACTGCTCTGCTATAATCCAGACCATTTCTTAAGACACTAAATTCCCAATTTCCAAATTTTTTTTTTTTCCTCCAATTGCAATTTCCTTTAGCTGGTATCTCCATTCAGCCTGTTTGAAAGTCCTTTTCTTTTCTCTTTTCCTTCAGCGGGGGGTCTTGGGACAATTCTGGCAACTTTGCTGCATGTGCCCTGCACTTCATAGCATATGGGGAATTTTTTCTTTTTTAATTTTAGGTTTTTTTAAGTGTCCATTTATGTTCCCCTCATGTCTTCCCCTCCACGTTGTGTCTTGCTCCTTGCAATTTTCCACTGCTTTGGCAATGTCTGGAAGCTTAGTTTTGGCATGTTTTGGTATTTTGCACTGCTCTGCTATAATCCCGGTCCATTTACTTAGAGTCACTAAATTGCCCAAATTTCCCAAATTTTTTTTTTTCTCCTCCAATTGCAATTCCTTAGCTGGTATCTCCATTCCAGCCTGTTTGAAAGTCCTTCTTTTCTCTTTTGGCCTTCAGCGGGGATCACTTTTGGCAAGCTTTGCTGCATGTGCCTCCATTTCATAGAATATGGGAAAATTTTTTCTTTTTTAATTTTAGATTTTTAAGTGTCCATACCATGTTCCTCCTATCTCTCCTCCACGTTGTGTCTTGCTCCTTGCCATTTTCCCCTGCTTTGGCAACGTCTGGGAGCTTAGTTTTGGCATGTTTTGGTCCTTTGCAATGCAGCTCATTTCCTCACAGACCATTTCTTGAAGACACTAAAACTCCCAATTTTCTGCATTTTTTGGCTTTTTTTCAATTGGATTTCATTTGATCCTATCTCCTTTCCAGAGCGTTTGTAAGCCTTTCTTTATGGGTCGCAAGATTCCGTTTCCTTCCCGAAAGGAAATGAAATTTCCTTTCGGGAAGGAAACGGAATCTTGCGATTTCAATGGGGACCAAGAGAGGAATCTTTGGTGCATGTCCCTGCCCTAGATGACATGCCATGACTTTTGATGCCTTTGACTTTGGAAAGATTTTTTTCTTTTTTTTTTCCATTTTTTTTTAAGCATCCATGCCATGTCTTTTATATCTTCCCCTCCACGTTGTGTCTTGCTCCTTGCAATTTTCCACTGCTTTGGCAATGTCTGGAAGCTTAGTTTTGGCATGTTTTGGTATTTTGCACTGCTCTGCTATAATCCCGGTCCATTTTCTTAGAGTCACTAAATTGCCCAAATTTCCCAAATTTTTTTTTTTCTCCTCCAATTGCAATTCCTTAGCTGGTATCTCCATTCCAGCCTGTTTGAAAGTCCTTCTTTTCTCTTTTGGCCTTCAGCGGGGATCAATTTTGGCAAGCTTTGCTGCATGTGCCTCCATTTCATAGAATATGGGAAAATTTTTTCTTTTTTAATTTTAGATTTTTAAGTGTCCATACCATGTTCCTCCTATCCTCTCCTCCACGTTGTGTCTTGCTCCTTGCCATTTTCCCCTGCTTTGGCAACGTCTGGGAGCTTAGTTTTGGCATGTTTTGGTCCTTTGCAATGCAGCTCATTTCCTCACAGACCATTTCTTGAAGACACTAAAACTCCCAATTTTCTGCATTTTTTTGGCTTTTTTTCAATTGGATTTCATTTGATCCTATCTCCTTTCCAGAGCGTTTGTAAGCCTTTCTTTATGGGTCGCAAGATTCCGTTTCCTTCCCGAAAGGAAATGAAATTTCCTTTCGGGAAGGGAAACGGAATCTTGCGATTTCAATGGGGACCAAGAGAGGAATCTTTGGTGCATGTCCCTGCCCTAGATGACATGCCATGACTTTTGATGCCTTTGACTTTGGGAAGATTTTTTTCTTTTTTTTCCATTTTTTTTAAGCATCCATGCCATGTCTTTTATATCTTCCCCTCCACGTTGTGTCTTGCTCCTTGCAATTTTCCACTGCTTTGGCAATGTCTGGAAGCTTAGTTTTGGCATGTTTTGGTATTTTGCACTGCTCTGCTATAATCCCGGTCCATTTTCTTAGAGTCACTAAATTGCCCAAATTTCCCAAATTTTTTTTTTTCTCCTCCAATTGCAATTCCGTAGCTGGTATCTCCATTCCAGCCTGTTTGAAAAGTCCTTCTTTTCTCTTTTGGCCTTCAGCGGGGATCAATTCTGGCAAGCTTTGCTGCATGTGCCTGCACTTCATAGCATATGGGAAAATTTTTCTTTTTTAATTTTAGATTTTTTTAAGTGTCCATACCATGTTCCTCATATCTTCCCCTCCACGTTGTGTCTTGCTCCTTGCAATTTTCCCCTGCTTTGGCAACGTCTGGAAGCTTAGTTTTGGCATGTTTTGGTATTTTGCACTGCTCTGCTATAATCCCGACCATTTCTTAAGTCACTAAATTGCCCAAATTTCCCAAATTTTTTTTTTCTCCTCCAATTGCAATTCCTTAGATGGTATCTCCATTCCAGCCTTTTGAAAGTCCTTCTTTTCTCTTTGGCCTTCAGCGGGGATCAATTCTGGCAAGCTTTGCTGCATGTGCCTGCACTTCATAGCATATGGGAAAATTTTTTTCTTTTAATTTCCATTTTTTTTAAGTGTCCATATTATGTTCCTCATATCCTTCCCCCCACGTTGTGTCTTGCTCCTTGCAATTTTCCACTGCTTTGGCAATGTCTGGAAGCTTAGTTTTGGCATGTTTTGGTATTTTGCACTGCTCTGCTATAATCCCGGTCCATTTCTTAGAGTCACTAAATTGCCCAAATTTCCCAAATTTTTTTTTTTCTCCTCCAATTGCAATTCCTTAGCTGGTATCTCCATTCCAGCCTGTTTGAAAGTCCTTCTTTTCTCTTTTGGCCTTCAGCGGGATCACTTTTGGCAAGCTTTGCTGCATGTGCCTCCATTTCATAGAATATGGGAAAATTTTTTCTTTTTAATTTTAGATTTTTAAGTGTCCATACCATGTTCCTCCTATCCTCTCCTCCACGTTGTGTCTTGCTCCTTGCCATTTTCCCCTGCTTTGGCAACGTCTGGGAGCTTAGTTTTGGCATGTTTTGGTCCTTTGCAATGCAGCTCATTTCCTCACAGACCATTTCTTGAAGACACTAAAACTCCCAATTTTCTGCATTTTTTTGGCTTTTTTTCAATTGGATTTCATTTGATCCTATCTCCTTTCCAGAGCGTTTGTAAGCCTTTCTTTATGGGGTCGCAAGATTCCGTTTCCTTCCCGAAAGGAAATGAAATTTCCTTTCGGGAAGGGAAACGGAATCTTGCGATTTCAATGGGGACCAAGAGAGGAATCTTTGGTGCATGTCCCTGCCCTAGATGACATGCCATGACTTTTGATGCCTTTGACTTTGGGAAAGATTTTTTTTCTTTTTTTTCCATTTTTTTTAAGCATCCATGCCATGTCTTTTATATCTTCCCCTCCACGTTGTGTCTTGCTCCTTGCAATTTTCCACTGCTTTGGCAATGTCTGGAAGCTTAGTTTTGGCATGTTTTGGTATTTTGCACTGCTCTGCTATAATCCCGGTCCATTTACTTAGAGTCACTAAATTGCCCAAATTTCCCAAATTTTTTTTTTTTTTCCTCCAATTGCAATTCCTTAGCTGGTATCTCCATTCCAGCCTGTTTGAAAGTCCTTCTTTTCTCTTTTGGCCTTCAGCGGGGATCACTTTGGCAAGCTTTGCTGCATGTGCCTCCATTTCATAGAATATGGGAAAATTTTTTCTTTTTTATTTTAGATTTTTAAGTGTCCATACCATGTTCCTCCTATCCTCTCCTCCACGTTGTGTCTTCCTCCTTGCCATTTTCCCCTGCTTTGGCAACGTCTGGGAGCTTAGTTTTGGCATGTTTTGGTCCTTTGCAATGCAGCTCATTTCCTCACAGACCATTTCTTGAAGACACTAAAACTCCCAATTTTCTGCATTTTTTTGGCTTTTTTTCAATTGGATTTCATTTGATCCTATCTCCTTTCCAGAGCGTTTGTAAGCCTTTCTTTATGGGGTCGCAAGATTCCGTTTCCTTCCCGAAAGGAAATGAAATTTCCTTTCGGGAAGGGAACGGAATCTTGCGATTTCAATGGGACCAAGAGAGGAATCTTTGGTGCATGTCCCTGCCCTAGATGACATGCCATGACTTTTGATGCCTTTGACTTTGGGAAAGATTTTTTCTTTTTTTTTTTCCATTTTTTTAAGCATCCATGCCATGTCTTTTATATCTTCCCCTCCACGTTGTGTCTTGCTCCTTGCAATTTTCCACTGCTTTGGCAATGTCTGGAAGCTTAGTTTTGGCATGTTTTGGTATTTTGCACTGCTCTGCTATAATCCCGGTCCATTTTCTTAGAGTCACTAAATTGCCCAAATTTCCCAAATTTTTTTTTTTTTCCTCCAATTGCAATTCCTTAGCTGGTATCTCCATTCCAGCCTGTTTGAAAGTCCTTCTTTCTCTTTTTTGGCCTTCAGCGGGGATCAATTCTGGCAAGCTTTGCTGCATGTGCCTGCACTTCATAGCATATGGGAAAATTTTTTCTTTTTTAATTTTAGATTTTTTAAGTGTCCATATTATGTTCCTCATACCTTCCCCTCCACGTTGTGTCTTGCTCCTTGCAATTTTCCACTGCTTTGGCAATGTCTGGAAGCTTAGTTTTGGCATGTTTTGGTATTTTGCACTGCTCTGCTATAATCCCGGTCCATTTCTTAGAGTCACTAAATTGCCCAAATTTCCCAAATTTTTTTTTTTCTCCTCCAATTGCAATTCCTTAGCTGTATCTCCATTCCAGCCTGTTTGAAAGTCCTTCTTTCGTTTTGGCCTTCAGCGGGGATCAATTCTGGCAAGCTTTGCTGCATGTGCCTCCACTTCATAGCATATGGGAAAATTTTTTCTTTTTTAATTTTAGGTTTTTTTAAGTGTCCATACCATGTTCCTCATATCCTTCCCCCACGTTGTGTCTTGCTCCTTGCAATTTTCCCTGCTTTGGCAATGTCTGGAAGCTTAGTTTTGGCATGTTTTGGTATTTTGCACTGCTCTGCTATAATCCGGTCCATTTTCTTAGAGTCACTAAATGCCAAATTTCCCAAATTTTTTTTTTTCCTTCCTCCAATTGCAATTCCCTAGCTGGTATCCCATTCCAGCCTGTTTGAAAGTCCTTCTTTCTGTTTTGGCCTTCAGCGGGGATCAATTCTGGCAAGCTTTTGCTGCATGTGCCTGCACTCATACATATGGGAAAATTTTTTCTTTTTTAATTTTAGGTTTTTTTTAAGTGTCCATATTATGTTTCCTCATACCTTCCCCTCCACGTTGTGTCTTGCTCCTTGCAATTTTCCACTGCTTTGGCAATGTCTGGAAGCTTAGTTTTGGCATGTTTTGGTATTTTGCACTGCTCTGCTATAATCCCGGTCCATTTACTTATAGTCACTAAATTGCCCAAATTTCCCAAATTTTTTTTTTTCTCCTCCAATTGCAATTCCGTAGCTGGTATCTCCATTCCAGCCTGTTTGAAAGTCCTTCTTTTCTCTTTTGGCCTTCAGCGGGGATCACTTTTGGCAAGCTTTGCTGCATGTGCCTCCATTTCATAGAATATGGGAAAATTTTTTCTTTTTTAATTTTAGATTTTTAAGTGTCCATACCATGTTCCTCCTATCCTCTCCTCCACGTTGTGTCTTGCTCCTTGCCATTTTCCCCTGCTTTGGCAACGTCTGGAGCTTAGTTTTGGCATGTTTTGGTCCTTTGCAATGCAGCTCATTTCCTCACAGACCATTTCTTGAAGACACTAAAACTCCCAATTTTCTGCATTTTTTTGGCTTTTTTTCAATTGGATTTCATTTGATCCTATCTCCTTTCCAGAGCGTTTGTAAGCCTTTCTTTATGGGGTCGCAAGATTCCGTTTCCTTCCCGAAAGGAAATGAAATTTCCTTTCGGGAAGGGAAACGGAATCTTGCGATTTCAATGGGGACCAAGAGAGGAATCTTTGGTGCATGTCCCTGCCCTAGATGACATGCCATGACTTTTGATGCCTTTGACTTTGGGAAAGATTTTTTCTTTTTTTTCCATTTTTTTTTAAGCATCCATGCCATGTCTTTTATATCTTCCCCTCCACGTTGTGTCTTGCTCCTTGCAATTTTCCACTGCTTTGGCAATGTCTGGAAGCTTAGTTTTGGCATGTTTTGGTATTTTGCACTGCTCTGCTATAATCCCGGTCCATTTTCTTAGAGTCACTAAATTGCCCAAATTTCCCAAATTTTTTTTTTTCTCCTCCAATTGCAATTCCTAGCTGGTATCTCCATTCCAGCCTGTTTGAAAGTCCTTCTTTTCTCTTTTGGCCTTCAGCGGGGATCACTTTTGGCAAGCTTTGCTGCATGTGCCTGCACTTCATAGCAATATGGGAAAATTTTTTTCTTTTTAATTTTAGATTTTTTAAGTGTCCATATTATGTTCCTCATACCTTCCCCTCCACGTTGTGTCTTTGCTCCTTGCAATTTTCCACCTGCTTTGGCAATGTCTGGAAGCTTAGTTTTGGCATGTTTTGGTATTTTGCACTGCTCTGCTATAATCCCGGTCCATTTCTTAAGTCACTAAATTGCCCAAATTCCCAATTTTTTTTTTTCTCCTCCAATTGCAATTCCTTAGCTGGTATCTCCATTCCAGCCGTTTTGAAAGTCCTTCTTTTCTCTTTTGGCCTTCAGCGGGATCAATTTTGGCAAGCTTTGCTGCATGTGCCCTCCATTTCATAGCAATGGGAAAATTTTTTCTTTTTTAATTTTAGATTTTTAAGTGTCCATACCATGTTCCTCATATCCTCTCCTCCACGTTGTGTCTTGCTCCTTGCCATTTTCCCCTGCTTTGGCAACGTCTGGGAGCTTAGTTTTGGCATGTTTTGGTCCTTTGCAATGCAGCTCATTTCCTCACAGACCATTTCTTGAAGACACTAAAACTCCCAATTTTTCTGCATTTTTTTGGCTTTTTTTCAATTGGATTTCATTTGATCCTATCTCCTTTCCAGAGCGTTTGTAAGCCTTTCTTTATGGGGTCGCAAGATTCCGTTTCTTCCCGAAGAAATGAAATTTCCTTTCGGGAAGGGAAACGAATCTTGCGATTTCATTGGGGACCAAGAGAGGAACTTTGGTGCATGTCCCTGCCCTAGATGACTGCCATGACTTTGATGCCTTTGACTTTGGAAAGATTTTTTCTTTTTTTTTCCATTTTTTTTAAGCATCCATGCCATGTCTTTTATATCTCCCCTCCACGTTGTGTCTTGCTCCTTGCAATTTCCACTGCTTTGGCAATGTCTGGAAGCTTAGTTTTGGCATGTTTTGGTATTTGCACTGCTCTGCTATAATCCCGGTCCATTTTCTTAGAGTCACTAAATTGCCCAAATTTCCCAAATTTTTTTTTTTTCTCCTCCAATTGCAATTCCGTAGCTGGTATTCCATTCCAGCCTGTTTGAAAGTCCTTCTTTTCTGTTTTGGCCTTCAGCGGGGATCAATTCTGGCAAGCTTTGCTGCATGTGCCTGCACTTCATAGCATATGGGAAAATTTTTCTTTTTTAATTTTAGTTTTTTTAAGTGTCCATATTATGTTCCTCATACCTTCCCCTCCACGTTGTGTCTTGCTCCTTGCAATTTTCCACTGCTTTGGCAATGTCTGGAAGCTTAGTTTTGGCATGTTTTGGTATTTTGCACTGCTCTGCTATAATCCCGTCCATTTCTTATAGTCACTAAATTGCCCAAATTTCCCAAATTTTTTTTTTCTCCTCCAATTGCAATTCCTTAGCTGGTATCTCCATTCCAGCCTGTTTGAAAGTCCTTCTTTTCTCTTTTGGCCTTCAGCGGGGATCACTTTTGGCAAGCTTTGCTGCATGTGCCTCCATTTCATAGAATATGGAAAATTTTTTCTTTTTTAATTTTAGATTTTAAGTGTCCATACCATGTTCCTCCTATCCTCTCCTCCACGTTGTGTCTTCCTCCTTGCCATTTTCCCCTGCTTTGGCAACGTCTGGGAGCTTAGTTTTGGCATGTTTTGGTCCTTTGCAATGCAGCTCATTTCCTCACAGACCATTTCTTGAAGACACTAAAACTCCCAATTTTCTGCATTTTTTGGCTTTTTTTCAATTGGATTTCATTTGATCCTATCTCCTTTCCAGAGCGTTTGTAAGCCTTTCTTTATGGGGTCGCAAGATTCCGTTTCCTTCCCGAAAGGAAATGAAATTTCCTTTCGGGAAGGGAAACGGAATCTTGCGATTTCAATGGGGACCAAGAGAGGAATCTTTGGTGCATGTCCCTGCCCTAGATGACATGCCATGACTTTTGATGCCTTTGACTTTGGGAAAATTTTTTTCTTTTTTTTTTTTCATTTTTTTTAAGCATCCATGCCATGTCTTTTATATCTTCCCCTCCACGTTGTGTCTTGCTCCTTGCAATTTTCCACTGCTTTGGCAATGTCTGGAAGCTTAGTTTTGGCATGTTTTGGTATTTTGCACTGCTCTGCTATAATCCCGGTCCATTTTCTTAGAGTCACTAAATTGCCCAAATTTCCCAAATTTTTTTTTTTTCTCCTCCAATTGCAATTCCTTAGCTGGTATCTCCATTCCAGCCTGTTTGAAAGTCCTTCTTTTCTCTTTTGGCCTTCAGCGGGATCACTTTTGGCAAGCTTTGCTGCATGTGCCTCCATTTCATAGAATATGGGAAATTTTTTCTTTTTAATTTTAGATTTTTAAGTGTCCATACCATGTTCCTCATATCCTCTCCTCCACGTTGTGTCTTGCTCCTTGCCATTTTCCCCTGCTTTGGCAACGTCTGGGAGCTTAGTTTTGGCATGTTTTGGTCCTTTGCAATGCAGCTCATTTCCTCACAGACCATTTCTTGAAGACACTAAAACTCCCAATTTTCTGCATTTTTTTGGCTTTTTTTCAATTGGATTTCATTTGATCCTATCTCCTTTCCAGAGCGTTTGTAAGCCTTTCTTTATGGGGTCGCAAGATTCCGTTTCCTTCCTTCCCGAAAGGAAATGAAATTTCCTTTCGGGAAGGGAAACGGAATCTTGCGATTTCAATGGGGACCAAGAGAGGAATCTTTGGTGCATGTCCCTGCCCTAGATGACATGCCATGACTTTTGATGCCTTTGACTTTGGGAAAGATTTTTCTTTTTTTTTTTCCATTTTTTTTTAAGCATCCATGCCATGTCTTTTATATCTTCCCCTCCACGTTGTGTCTTGCTCCTTGCAATTTTCCACTGCTTTGGCAATGTCTGGAAGCTTAGTTTTGGCATGTTTTGGTATTTTGCACTGCTCTGCTATAATCCCGGTCCATTTTCTTAGAGTCACTAAATTGCCCAAATTTCCCAAATTTTTTTTTTTCTCCTCCAATTGCAATTCCGTAGCTGGTATCTCCATTCCAGCCTGTTTGAAAGTCCTTCTTTTCTCTTTTGGCCTTCAGCGGGGATCAATTTGGCAAGCTTTGCTGCATGTGCCTCATTTCATAGAATATGGAAAATTTTTTCTTTTTTAATTTTAGGTTTTTTTAAGTGTCCATATTATGTTCCTCATACCTTCCCCTCCACGTTGTGTCTTCCTCCTTGCAATTTTCCACTGCTTTGGCAATGTCTGGAAGCTTAGTTTTGGCATGTTTTGGTATTTTGCACTGCTCTGCTATAATCCCGGTCCATTTTCTTAGTCACTAAATTGCCCAAATTTCCCAATTTTTTTTTTTCTCCTCCAATTGCAATTCCGTAGCTGGTATCTCCATTCCAGCCTGTTTGAAAGTCCTTCTTTTCTTCTTTTGGCCTTCAGCGGGATCAATTCTGGCAAGCTTTGCTGCATGTGCCTCCACTTCATAGAATATGGGAAAATTTTTTTCCTTTTTAATTTTAGATTTTTTTTAAGTGTCCATACCATGTTCCTCCTATCCTCTCCTCCACGTTGTGTCTTGCTCCTTGCAATTTTCCCCTGCTTTGGCAACGTCTGGAGCTTAGTTTTGGCATGTTTTGGTCCTTTGCAATGCAGCTCATTTCCTCACAGACCATTTCTTGAAGACACTAAAACTCCCAATTTTCTGCATTTTTTTTGGCTTTTTTCCAATTGGATTTCATTTGATCCTATCTCCTTCCAGAGCGTTTGTAAGCCTTTCTTTATGGGGTCGCAAGATTCCGTTTCTTCCCGAAAGGAAATGAAATTTCCTTTGGGAAGGGAAACGGAATCTTGCGATTTCAATGGGGACCAAGAGAGGAATCTTTGGTGCATGTCCCTGCCCTAGATGACATGCCATGACTTTTGATGCCTTTGACTTTGGAAAGATTTTTTTCTTTTTTTTCCATTTTTTTTAAGCATCCATGCCATGTCTTTTATATCTTCCCCTCCACGTTGTGTCTTGCTCCTTGCAATTTTCCACTGCTTTGGCAATGTCTGGAAGCTTAGTTTTGGCATGTTTTGGTATTTTGCACTGCTCTGCTATAATCCCGGTCCATTTTCTTAGAGTCACTAAATTGCCCAAATTTCCAAATTTTTTTTTTTTCTCCTCCAATTGCAATTCCTTAGCTGGTATCTCCATTCCAGCCTGTTTGAAAGTCCTTCTTTTCTCTTTTGGCCTTCAGCGGGGATCACTTTTGGCAAGCTTTGCTGCATGTGCCTCCATTTCATAAATATGGGAAAATTTTTTCTTTTTTAATTTTAGTTTTTTTAAGTGTCCATATTATGTTCCTCATACCTTCCCCTCCACGTTGTGTCTTGCTCCTTGCAATTTTCCACTGCTTTGGCAATGTCTGGAAGCTTAGTTTTGGCATGTTTTGGTATTTTGCACTGCTCTGCTATAATCCCGGTCCATTTTCTTAGAGTCACTAAATTGCCCAAATTTCCCAAATTTTTTTTTTTTTCTCCTCCAATTGCAATTCCTTAGCTGGTATCTCCATTCCAGCCTGTTTGAAAGTCCTTCTTTTCTCTTTTGGCCTTCAGCGGGGATCAATTTTGGCAAGCTTTGCTGCATGTGCCTCCATTTCATAGAATATGGGAAAATTTTTTCTTTTTTAATTTTAGATTTTTAAGTGTCCATACCATGTTCCTCATATCCTCTCCTCCACGTTGTGTCTTGCTCCTTGCCATTTTCCCCTGCTTTGGCAACGTCTGGGAGCTTAGTTTTGGCATGTTTTGGTCCTTTGCAATGCAGCTCATTTCCTCACAGACCATTTCTTGAAGACACTAAAACTCCCAATTTTCTGCATTTTTTTGGCTTTTTTTCAATTGGATTTCATTTGATCCTATCTCCTTTCCAGAGCGTTTGTAAGCCTTTCTTTATGGGGTCGCAAGATTCCGTTTCCTTCCCGAAAGGAAATGAAATTTCCTTTCGGGAAGGGAAACGGAATCTTGCGATTTCAATGGGGACCAAGAGAGGAATCTTTGGTGCATGTCCCTGCCCTAGATGACATGCCATGACTTTTGATGCCTTTGACTTTGGGAAAGATTTTTTTCTTTTTTTTCCATTTTTTTTAAGCATCCATGCCATGTCTTTTATATCTTCCCCTCCACGTTGTGTCTTGCTCCTTGCAATTTTCCACTGCTTTGGCAATGTCTGGAAGCTTAGTTTTGGCATGTTTTGGTATTTGCACTGCTCTGCTCTGCTATAATCCCGGTCCATTTTCTTAGTCACTAAATTGCCCAAATTTCCCAAATTTTTTTTTTTCTCCTCCAATTGCAATTCCGTAGCTGGTATCTCCATTCCAGCCTGTTTGAAAGTCCTTCTTTTCTCTTTTGGCCTTCAGCGGGATCACTTTTGGCAAGCTTTGCTGCATGTGCCTCACTTTTCATAGAATATGGGAAAATTTTTTCTTTTTTAATTTTAGATTTTTAAGTGTCCATACCATGTTCCTCATATCCTCTCCTCCACGTTGTGTCTTGCTCCTTGCCATTTTCCCCTGCTTGGCAACGTCTGGGAGCTTAGTTTTGGCATGTTTTGGTCCTTTGCAATGCAGCTCATTTCCTCACAGACCATTTCTTGAAGACACTAAAACTCCCAATTTTCTGCATTTTTTTGGCTTTTTTTCAATTGGATTTCATTTGATCCTATCTCCTTTCCAGAGCGTTTGTAAGCCTTTCTTTATGGGGTCGCAAGATTCCGTTTCCTTCCCGAAAGGAAATGAAATTTCCTTTCGGGAAGGGAAACGGAATCTTGCGATTTCAATGGGGACCAAGAGAGGAATCTTGGTGCATGTCCCTGCCCTAGATGACATGCCATGACTTTTGATGCCTTTGACTTTGGAAAGATTTTTCTTTTTTTTTCCATTTTTTTTTAAGCATCCATGCCATGTCTTTTATATCTTCCCCTCCACGTTGTGTCTTGCTCCTTGCAATTTTCCACTGCTTTGGCAATGTCTGGAAGCTTAGTTTTGGCATGTTTTGGTATTTTGCACTGCTCTGCTATAATCCCGGTCCATTTTCTTAGAGTCACTAAATTGCCCAAATTTCCCAAATTTTTTTTTTTCTCCTCCAATTGCAATTCCGTAGCTGGTATCTCCATTCCAGCCTGTTTGAAAGTCCTTCTTTCTCTTTTGGCCTTCAGCGGGGATCACTTTTGGCAAGCTTTGCTGCATGTGCCTCCATTTCATAGAATATGGGAAAATTTTTTCTTTTTTAATTTTAGATTTTAAGTGTCCATACCATGTTCCTCCTATCCTCTCCTCCACGTTGTGTCTTGCTCCTTGCCATTTTCCCCTGCTTTGGCAACGTCTGGGAGCTTAGTTTTGGCATGTTTTGGTCCTTTGCAATGCAGCTCATTTCCTCACAGACCATTTCTTGAAGACACTAAAACTCCCAATTTTCTGCATTTTTTTGGCTTTTTTTCAATTGGATTTCATTTGATCCTATCTCCTTTCCAGAGCGTTTGTAAGCCTTTCTTTATGGGGTCGCAAGATTCCGTTTCCTTCCCGAAAGGTGAAATTTCCTTTCGGGAAGGGAAACGGAATCTTGCGATTTCAATGGGGACCAAGAGAGGAATCTTTGGTGCATGTCCCTGCCCTAGATGACATGCCATGACTTTTGATGCCTTTGACTTTGGGAAAGATTTTTTTTTTTTTTTTTCCATTTTTTTAAGCATCCATGCCATGTCTTTTATATCTTCCCCTCCACGTTGTGTCTTGCTCCTTGCAATTTTCCACTGCTTTGGCAATGTCTGGAAGCTTAGTTTTGGCATGTTTTGGTATTTTGCACTGCTCTGCTATAATCCCGGTCCATTTTCTTAGAGTCACTAAATTGCCCAAATTTCCCAAATTTTTTTTTTTCTCCTCCAATTGCAATTCCGTAGCTGGTATCTCCATTCCAGCCTGTTTGAAAGTCCTTCTTTTCTCTTTTGGCCTTCAGCGGGGATCACTTTTGGCAAGCTTTGCTGCATGTGCCTCCATTTCATAGAATATGGGAAAATTTTTTTCTTTTTAATTTTAGATTTTTAAGTGTCCATACCATGTTCCTCCTATCCTCTCCTCCACGTTGTGTCTTCCTCCTTGCCATTTTCCCCTGCTTTGGCAACGTCTGGGAGCTTAGTTTTGGCATGTTTTGGTCCTTTGCAATGCAGCTCATTTCCTCACAGACCATTTCTTGAAGACACTAAAACTCCCAATTTTCTGCATTTTTTTGGCTTTTTTTCAATTGGATTTCATTTGATCCTATCTCCTTTCCAGAGCGTTTGTAAGCCTTTCTTTATGGGGTCGCAAGATTCCGTTTCCTTCCCGAAAGGAAATGAAATTTCCTTTCGGGAAGGGAAACGGAATCTTGCGATTTCAATGGGACCAAGAGAGGAATCTTTGGTGCATGTCCCTGCCCTAGATGACATGCCATGACTTTTGATGCCTTTGACTTTGGGAAAGATTTTTTTTTTTTTTTTTTCCATTTTTTTTAAGCATCCATGCCATGTCTTTTATATCTTCCCCTCCACGTTGTGTCTTGCTCCTTGCAATTTTCCACTGCTTTGGCAATGTCTGGAAGCTTAGTTTTGGCATGTTTTGGTATTTTGCACTGCTCTGCTATAATCCCGGTCCATTTACTTAGAGTCACTAAATTGCCCAAATTTCCCAAATTTTTTTTTTTTCTCCTCCAATTGCAATTCCTTAGCTGGTATCTCCATTCCAGCCTGTTTGAAAGTCCTTCTTTTCTCTTTTGGCCTTCAGCGGGATCACTTTTGGCAAGCTTTGCTGCATGTGCCTCCATTTCATAGAATATGGGAAATTTTTTTCTTTTTTAATTTTAGATTTTTTTAGTGTCCATAATTATTTCCTCATATCCTCTCCTCCACGTTGTGTCTTCCTCCTTGCAATTTTCCCCTGCTTTGGCAACGTCTGGAAGCTTAGTTTTGGCATGTTTTGGTCCTTTGCAATGCTCTGCTCATTTCCCGGACCATTTCTTGAGACACTAAATTGCCCAATTTTCTGCAATTTTTTTTTTTTCCTCCAATTGGAATTCCGTAGCTGGTATCTCCCATTCCAGCCTGTTTGAAAGTCCTTCTTTCCCTGTTTTGGGCCTTCAGCGGGGATCAATTCTGGCAAGCTTTGCTGCATGTGCCTGCCATTTCATAGATATGGGAAAGATTTTTTCTTTTTTTTTAGTTTTTTTTAAGCATCCATGCCATGTCCTTTATATCTTCCCCTCCACGTTGTGTCTTGCTCCTTGCAATTTTCCACTGCTTTGGCAATGTCTGGAAGCTTAGTTTTGGCATGTTTTGGTATTTTGCACTGCTCTGCTATAATCCCGGTCCATTTTCTTAGAGTCACTAAATTGCCCAAATTTCCCAAATTTTTTTTTTTCTCCTCCAATTGCAATTCCTTAGCTGGTATCTCCATTCCAGCCTGTTTGAAAGTCCTTCTTTTCTCTTTTGGCCTTCAGCGGGGATCACTTTGGCAAGCTTTGCTGCATGTGCCTCCATTTCATAGAATATGGGAAAATTTTTTCTTTTTTAATTTTAGATTTTTAAGTGTCCATACCATGTTCCTCCTATCCTCTCCTCCACGTTGTGTCTTCTCCTTGCCATTTTCCCCTGCTTTGGCAACGTCTGGAGCTTAGTTTTGGCATGTTTGGTCCTTTGCAATGCAGCTCATTTCCTCACAGACCATTTCTTGAAGACACTAAAAACCTCCCAATTTTCTGCATTTTTTTGGCTTTTTTTCAATTGGATTTCATTTGATCCTATCTCCTTTCCAGAGCGTTTGTAAGCCTTTCTTTATGGGGTCGCAAGATTCCGTTTCCTTCCCGAAAGAAATGAAATTTCCTTTCGGGAAGGGAAACGGAATCTTGCGATTTCAATGGGGACCAAGAGAGGAATCTTTGGTGCATGTCCCTGCCCTAGATGACATGCCATGACTTTTGATGCCTTTGACTTTGGAAAGATTTTTTTCTTTTTTTTTTTTCCATTTTTTTTAAGCATCCATGCCATGTCTTTTATATCTTCCCCTCCACGTTGTGTCTTGCTCCTTGCAATTTTCCACTGCTTTGGCAATGTCTGGAAGCTTAGTTTTGGCATGTTTTGGTATTTTGCACTGCTCTGCTATAATCCCGGTCCATTTCTTAGAGTCACTAAATTGCCCAAATTTCCCAAATTTTTTTTTTTTCTCCTCCAATTGCAATTCCTAGCTGGTATCTCCATTCCAGCCTGTTTGAAAGTCCTTCTTTTCTCTTTTGGCCTTCAGCGGGATCACTTTGGCAAGCTTTGCTGCATGTGCCTCCATTTCATAGAATATGGGAAAATTTTTTCTTTTTTAATTTAGATTTTTAAGTGTCCATACCATGTTCCTCCTATCCTTCCCCACCGTTGTGTCTTCCTCCTTGCCATTTTCCCCTGCTTTGGCAACGTCTGGGAGCTTAGTTTTGGCATGTTTTGGTCCTTTGCAATGCAGCTCATTTCCTCACAGACCATTTCTTGAAGACACTAAAACTCCCAATTTTCTGCATTTTTTTGGCTTTTTTCAATTGGATTTCATTTGATCCTATCTCCTTTCCAGAGCGTTTGTAAGCCTTTCTTTATGGGGTCGCAAGATTCCGTTTCCTTCCCGAAATGATTTCCTTTCGGGAAGGAAACGGAATCTTGCGATTTCAATGGGGACCAAGAGAGGAATCTTTGGTGCATGTCCCTGCCCTAGATGACATGCCATGACTTTTGATGCCTTTGACTTTGGGAAAGATTTTTTTCTTTTTTTTTTCCATTTTTTTTAAGCATCCATGCCATGTCTTTTATATCTTCCCCTCCACGTTGTGTCTTGCTCCTTGCAATTTTCCACTGCTTTGGCAATGTCTGGAAGCTTAGTTTTGCATGTTTTGGTATTTTGCACTGCTCTGCTATAATCCCGGTCCATTTTCTTAGAGTCACTAAATTGCCCAAATTTCCCAAATTTTTTTTTTTTCTCCTCCAATTGCAATTCCTTAGCTGGTATCTCCATTCCAGCCTGTTTGAAAGTCCTTCTTTTCTCTTTTGGCCTTCAGCGGGGATCACTTTTGGCAAGCTTTGCTGCATGTGCCTGCATTTCATAGAATATGGGAAAATTTTTTCTTTTTTAATTTTAGGTTTTTAAGTGTCCATATTATGTTCCTCATATCCTCTCCTCCACGTTGTGTCTTCCTCCTTGCAATTTTCCACTGCTTTGGCAATGTCTGGAAGCTTAGTTTTGGCATGTTTTGGTATTTTGCACTGCTCTGCTATAATCCCGGTCCATTTTCTTAGAGTCACTAAATTGCCCAAATTTCCCAATTTTTTTTTTTTTTCCTCCAATTGCAATTCCGTAGCTGGTATCTCCATTCCAGCCTGTTTGAAAGTCCTTCTTTTCTCTTTTGGCCTTCAGCGGGGATCAATTCTGGCAAGCTTTGCTGCATGTGCCTCCATTTCATAGAATATGGGAAAGATTTTTTTCTTTTTAATTTTAGTTTTTTTAAAGTGTCCATGCCATGTTCTTCATACCTTCCCCTCCACGTTGTGTCTTGCTCCTTGCAATTTTCCACTGCTTTGGCAATGTCTGGAAGCTTAGTTTTGGCATGTTTTGGTATTTTGCACTGCTCTGCTATAATCCCGGTCCATTTACTTAGAGTCACTAAATTGCCCAAATTTCCCAAATTTTTTTTTTTCTCCTCCAATTGCAATTCCTTAGCTGGTATCTCCATTCCAGCCTGTTTGAAAGTCCTTCTTTTCTCTTTTGGCCTTCAGCGGGGATCACTTTTGGCAAGCTTTGCTGCATGTGCCTCCATTTCATAGAATATGGGAAAATTTTTTCTTTTTTAATTTTAGATTTTTAAGTGTCCATACCATGTTCCTCCTATCCTCTCCTCCACGTTGTGTCTTCCTCCTTGCCATTTTCCCCTGCTTTGGCAACGTCTGGGAGCTTAGTTTTGGCATGTTTTGGTCCTTTGCAATGCAGCTCATTTCCTCACAGACCATTTCTTGAAGACACTAAAACTCCCAATTTTCTGCATTTTTTGGCTTTTTTTCAATTGGATTTCATTTGATCCTATCTCCTTTCCAGAGCGTTTGTAAGCCTTTCTTTATGGGGTCGCAAGATTCCGTTTCCTTCCCGAAAGGAAATGAAATTTCCTTCGGGAAGGGAAACGGAATCTTGCGATTTCAATGGGGACCAAGAGAGGAATCTTGGTGCATGTCCCTGCCCTAGATGACATGCCATGACTTTTGATGCCTTTGACTTTGGGAAAGATTTTTTTCTTTTTTTTTCCATTTTTTTAAGCATCCATGCCATGTCTTTTATATCTTCCCCTCCACGTTGTGTCTTGCTCCTTGCAATTTTCCACTGCTTTGGCAATGTCTGGAAGCTTAGTTTTGGCATGTTTTGGTATTTTGCACTGCTCTGCTATAATCCCGGTCCATTTTCTTAGAGTCACTAAATTGCCCAAATTTCCCAAATTTTTTTTTTTTTCTCCTCCAATTGCAATTCCGTAGCTGGTATCTCCATTCCAGCCTGTTTGAAAGTCCTTCTTTCTCTTTTGGCCTTCAGCGGGGATCACTTTTGCAAGCTTTGCTGCATGTGCCTCCATTTCATAGCATATGGAAAATTTTTTCTTTTTTATTTTAGGTTTTTTTAAGTGTCCATATTATGTTCCTCATATCTTTCCCTCCACGTTGTGTCTTGCTCCTTGCAATTTTCCACTGCTTTGGCAATGTCTGGAAGCTTAGTTTTGGCATGTTTTGGTATTTTGCACTGCTCTGCTATAATCCCGGTCCATTTTCTTAGTCACTAAATTGCCCAAATTTCCCAAATTTTTTTTTTTTTCTCCTCCAATTGCAATTCCCGTAGCTGGTATCTCCATTCCAGCCTGTTTGAAAGTCCTTCTTTTCTCTTTTGGCCTTCAGCGGGGATCAATTCTGGCAAGCTTTGCTGCATGTGCCTGCATTTCATAGCATATGGGGAAATTTTTTTTTTTTTATTTTAGATTTTTAAGTGTCCATACCATGTTCCTCATATCCTTCCCCTCCACGTTGTGTCTTGCTCCTTGCAATTTTCCCCTGCTTTGGCAACGTCTGGGAGCTTAGTTTTGGCATGTTTTGGTCCTTTGCAATGCAGCTCATTTCCTCACAGACCATTTCTTGAAGACACTAAAACTCCCAATTTTCTGCATTTTTTTGGCTTTTTTCAATTGGATTTCATTTGATCCTATCTCCTTTCCAGAGCGTTTGTAAGCCTTTCTTTATGGGGTCGCAAGATTCCGTTTCCTTCCCGAAAGGAAATGAAATTCCTTTCGGAAGGGAAACGGAATCTTGCGATTTCAATGGGGACCAAGAGAGGAATCTTTGGTGCATGTCCCTGCCCTAGATGACATGCCATGACTTTTGATGCCTTTGACTTGGGAAAGATTTTTTTTTTTTTTTTTTCCATTTTTTTTAAGCATCCATGCCATGTCTTTTATATCTTCCCCTCCACGTTGTGTCTTGCTCCTTGCAATTTTCCACTGCTTTGGCAATGTCTGGAAGCTTAGTTTTGGCATGTTTTGGTATTTTGCACTGCTCTGCTATAATCCCGGTCCATTTACTTAGAGTCACTAAATTGCCCAAATTTCCCAAATTTTTTTTTTTTCTCCTCCAATTGCAATTCCGTAGCTGGTATCTCCATTCCAGCCTGTTTGAAAGTCCTTCTTTTCTCTTTTGGCCTTCAGCGGGATCACTTTTGGCAAGCTTTGCTGCATGTGCCTCCATTTCATAGAATATGGGAAAATTTTTTTCTTTTTAATTTTAGGTTTTTTAAGTGTCCATACCATGTTCCTCATATCCTCCCCTCCACGTTGTGTCTTCCTCCTTGCCATTTTCCCCTGCTTTGGCAACGTCTGGGAGCTTAGTTTTGGCATGTTTTGGTCCTTTGCAATGCAGCTCATTTCCTCACAGACCATTTCTTGAAGACACTAAAACTCCCAATTTTCTGCATTTTTTTGGCTTTTTTTCAATTGGATTTCATTTGATCCTATCTCCTTTCCAGAGCGTTTGTAAGCCTTTCTTTATGGGGTCGCAAGATTCCGTTTTCCCGAAAGGAAATGAAATTTCCTTTCGGGAAGGGAAACGGAATCTTGCGATTTCAATGGGGACCAAGAGAGGAATCTTTGGTGCATGTCCCTGCCCTAGATGACATGCCATGACTTTTGATGCCTTTGACTTTGGGAAAGATTTTTTTCTTTTTTTTTCCATTTTTTTTAAGCATCCATGCCATGTCTTTTATATCTTCCCCTCCACGTTGTGTCTTGCTCCTTGCAATTTTCCACTGCTTTGGCAATGTCTGGAAGCTTAGTTTTGGCATGTTTTGGTATTTTGCACTGCTCTGCTATAATCCCGGTCCATTTTCTTAGAGTCACTAAATTGCCCAAATTTCCCAAATTTTTTTTTTTCTCCTCCAATTGCAATTCCGTAGCTGGTATCTCCATTCCAGCCTGTTTGAAAGTCCTTCTTTTCTCTTTTGGCCTTCAGCGGGGATCACTTTGGCAAGCTTTGCTGCATGTGCCTGCACTTCATAGCATATGGGAAAATTTTTTCTTTTTAATTTTAGGTTTTTTTAAGTGTCCATACCATGTTCCTCATATCCTCTCCTCCACGTTGTGTCTTGCTCCTTGCAATTTTCCACTGCTTTGGCAATGTCTGGAAGCTTAGTTTTGGCATGTTTTGGTATTTTGCACTGCTCTGCTATAATCCCGGTCCATTTTCTTAGAGTCACTAAATTGCCCAAATTTTCCCAAATTTTTTTTTTTTTCCTCCAATTGCAATTCCTTAGCTGGTATCTCCATTCCAGCCTGTTTGAAAGTCCTTCTTTCTCTTTGGCCTTCAGCGGGGATCATTTTGGCAAGCTTTGCTGCATGTGCCTCCATTTCATAGAATATGGGGAAAATTTTTTCTTTTTTAATTTTAGTTTTTAAGTGTCCATACCATGTTCCTCATATCTTCCCCTCCACGTTGTGTCTTGCTCCTTGCAATTTTCCACTGCTTTGGCAATGTCTGGAAGCTTAGTTTTGGCATGTTTTGGTATTTGCACTGCTCTGCTATAATCCCGGTCCATTTACTTAGAGTCACTAATTGCCCAAATTTCCAAATTTTTTTTTTTCTCCTCCAATTGCAATTCCTTAGCTGGTATCTCCATTCCAGCCTGTTTGAAAGTCCTTCTTTTCTCTTTTGGCCTTCAGCGGGGATCACTTTTGGCAAGCTTTGCTGCATGTGCCTCCATTCATAGAATATGGGAAAATTTTTTCTTTTTTAATTTTAGATTTTTAAGTGTCCATACCATGTTCCTCATTCCTCTCCTCCACGTTGTGTCTTGCTCCTTGCCATTTTCCCCTGCTTTGGCAACGTCTGGAGCTTAGTTTTGGCATGTTTTGGTCCTTTGCAATGCAGCTCATTTCCTCACAGACCATTTCTTGAAGACACTAAAACTCCCAATTTTCTGCATTTTTTTGGCTTTTTTTCAATTGGATTTCATTTGATCCTATCTCCTTTCCAGAGCGTTTGTAAGCCTTTCTTTATGGGGTCGCAAGATTCCGTTTCCTTCCCGAAAGGAAATGAAATTTCCTTTCGGGAAGGGAAACGGAATCTTGCGATTTCAATGGGGACCAAGAGAGGAATCTTGGTGCATGTCCCTGCCCTAGATGACATGCCATGACTTTTGATGCCTTTGACTTTGGGAAAGATTTTTTTTCTTTTTTTTTCCATTTTTTTTAAGCATCCATGCCATGTCTTTTATATCTTCCCCTCCACGTTGTGTCTTGCTCCTTGCAATTTTCCACTGCTTTGGCAATGTCTGGAAGCTTAGTTTTGGCATGTTTTGGTATTTTGCACTGCTCTGCTATAATCCCGGTCCATTTACTTAGAGTCACTAAATTGCCCAAATTTCCCAAATTTTTTTTTTTCTCCTCCAATTGCAATTCCGTAGCTGGTATCTCCATTCCAGCCTGTTTGAAAGTCCTTCTTTTCTCTTTTGGCCTTCAGCGGGGATCACTTTTGGCAAGCTTTGCTGCATGTGCCTCCATTTCATAGAATATGGGAAAATTTTTTCTTTTTTAATTTTAGATTTTTAAGTGTCCATACCATGTTCCTCATATCCTCTCCTCCACGTTGTGTCTTGCCCTCCTGCATTTTTTCCCCTGCTTTGGCAACGTCTGGGAGCTTAGTTTTGCATGTTTTGTCCCTTTGCAATGCAGCTCATTTCCTCACAGACCATTTCTTGAAGACACTAAAACTCCCATTTTTCTGCATTTTTTGGCTTTTTTTCAATTGGATTTCATTTGATCCTATCTCCTTTCCAGAGCGTTTGTAAGCCTTTCTTTATGGGGTCGCAAGATTCCGTTTCCTTCCCGAAAGGAAATTTCCTTTCGGGAAGGAAACGGAATCTTGCGATTTCAATGGGGACCAAGAGAGGAATCTTTGGTGCATGTCCCTGCCCTAGATGACATGCCATGACTTTTGATGCCTTTGACTTTGGGAAGAGATTTTTTCTCTTTTTTTCCATTTTTTTTAAGCATCCATGCCATGTCTTTTATATCTTCCCCTCCACGTTGTGTCTTGCTCCTTGCAATTTTCCACTGCTTTGGCAATGTCTGGAAGCTTAGTTTTGGCATGTTTTGGTATTTTGCACTGCTCTGCTATAATCCCGTCCATTTCTTAGAGTCACTAAATTGCCCAAATTTCCCAAATTTTTTTTTTTCTCCTCCAATTGCAATTCCTTAGCTGGTATCTCCATTCCAGCCTGTTTGAAAGTCCTTCTTTTCTCTTTTGGCCTTCAGCGGGGATCACTTTTGGCAAGCTTTGCTGCATGTGCCTCCATTTCATAGCATATGGGAAAATTTTTTCTTTTTTAATTTTAGATTTTAAGTGTCCATATTATGTTCCTCATACCTTCCCCTCCACGTTGTGTCTTGCTCCTTGCAATTTTCCACTGCTTTGGCAATGTCTGGAAGCTTAGTTTTGGCATGTTTTGGTATTTTGCACTGCTCTGCTATAATCCCGGTCCATTTCTTAGAGTCACTAAATTGCCCAAATTTTCCAAATTTTTTTTTTTTTTCTCCTCCAATTGCAATTCCTAGCTGGTATCTCCATTCCAGCCTGTTTGAAAGTCCTTCTTTTCTCTTTTGGCCTTCAGCGGGATCACTTTTGGCAAGCTTTGCTGCATGTGCCTCCATTTCATAGAATATGGGAAAATTTTTTCTTTTTTTTTTAATTTTAGATTTTTAAGTGTCCATATACCATGTCCTCCTATCCTCTCCTCCACGTTGTGTCTTCCTCCTTGCCATTTTCCCCTGCTTTGGCAACGTCTGGGAGCTTAGTTTTGGCATGTTTTGGTCCTTTGCAATGCAGCTCATTTCCTCACAGACCATTTCTTGAAGACACTAAAACTCCCTCCCAATTTTCTGCATTTTTTTTGCTTTTTTTCAATTGGATTTCATTTGATCCTATCTCCTTTCCAGAGCGTTTGTAAGCCTTTCTTTATGGGGTCGCAAGATTCCGTTTCCTTCCCGAAAGGAAATGAAATTTCCTTCGGGAAGGGAAACGGAATCTTGCGATTTCAATGGGGACCAAGAGAGGAATCTTTGGTGCATGTCCCTGCCCTAGATGACATGCCATGACTTTGATGCCTTTGACTTTGGGAAAGATTTTTTCTTTTTTTTTTTCCATTTTTTTTAAGCATCCATGCCATGTCTTTTATATCTTCCCCTCCACGTTGTGTCTTGCTCCTTGCAATTTTCCACTGCTTTGGCAATGTCTGGAAGCTTAGTTTTGGCATGTTTTGGTATTTTGCACTGCTCTGCTATAATCCCGGTCCATTTTCTTAGAGTCACTAAATTGCCCAAATTTCCCAAATTTTTTTTTTTTTTCCTCCAATTGCAATTCCGTAGCTGGTATCTCCATTCCAGCCTGTTTGAAAGTCCTTCTTTTCTCTTTTGGCCTTCAGCGGGGATCACTTTTGGCAAGCTTTGCTGCATGTGCCTCCATTTCATAGAATATGGGAAAATTTTTTCTTTTTTAATTTTAGATTTTTAAGTGTCCATACCATGTTCCTCCTATCCTCTCCTCCACGTTGTGTCTTGCTCCTTGCCATTTTCCCCTGCTTTGGCAACGTCTGGGAGCTTAGTTTTGGCATGTTTTGGTCCTTTGCAATGCAGCTCATTTCCTCACAGACCATTTCTTGAAGACACTAAAACTCCCAATTTTCTGCATTTTTTTGGCTTTTTTTTCAATTGGATTTCATTTGATCCTATCTCCTTTCCAGAGCGTTTGTAAGCCTTTCTTTATGGGGTCGCAAGATTCCGTTTCCTTCCCGAAAGGAAATGAAATTTCCTTCGGGAAGGGAAACGGAATCTTGCGATTTCAATGGGGACCAAGAGAGGAATCTTTGGTGCATGTCCCTGCCCTAGATGACATGCCATGACTTTTGATGCCTTTGACTTTGGGAAAGATTTTTTTTTCTTTTTTTTCCATTTTTTTTAAGCATCCATGCCATGTCTTTTATATCTTCCCCCCCTCCACGTTGTGTCTTGCTCCTTGCAATTTTCCACTGCTTTGGCAATGTCTGGAAGCTTAGTTTTGGCATGTTTTGGTATTTTGCACTGCTCTGCTATAATCCCGGTCCATTTTCTTAGAGTCACTAAATTGCCCAAATTTCCCAAATTTTTTTTTTTCTCCTCCAATTGCAATTCCGTAGCTGGTATCTCCATTCCAGCCTGTTTGAAAGTCCTTCTTTTCTCTTTTGGCCTTCAGCGGGGATCACTTCTGGCAAGCTTTGCTGCATGTGCCTGCACTTCATAGCATATGGAAAATTTTTTCTTTTTTAATTTTAGTTTTTAAGTGTCCATACCATGTTCCTCATATCTTCCCCTCCACGTTGTGTCTTCTCCTTGCAATTTTCCACTGCTTTGGCAATGTCTGGAAGCTTAGTTTTGGCATGTTTTGGTATTTTGCACTGCTCTGCTATAATCCCGGTCCATTTTCTTAGAGTCACTAAATGCCCAATTTCCCAAATTTTTTTTTCTCCTCCAATTGCAATTCCTTAGCTGGTATCTCCATTCCAGCCTGTTTGAAAGTCCTTCTTTTCTCTTTGGCCTTCAGCGGGGATCAATTCTGCAAGCTTTGCTGCATGTGCCTGCACTTCATAGCATATGGGAAAATTTTTCTTTTTTAATTTTAGGTTTTTTTAAGTGTCCATACCATGTTCCTCATATCCTTCCCCTCCACGTTGTGTCTTGCTCCTTGCAATTTTCCACTGCTTTGGCAATGTCTGGAAGCTTAGTTTTGGCATGTTTTGGTATTTTGCACTGCTCTGCTATAATCCCGGTCCATTTTCTTAAGTCACTAAATTGCCCAATTTCCCAAATTTTTTTTTTCTCCTCCAATTGCAATTCTTAGCTGGTATCTCCATTCCAGCCTGTTTGAAAGTCCTTCTTTTTCTCTTTGGGCCTTCAAGGGATCATTTTGGCAAGCTTTGCTGCATGTGCCTCCACTTCATACATATGGAAAATTTTTTTTCTTTTTTAATTTTAATTTTTTTTAAGTGTCCATACCATGTTCCTCATACCTCCCCTCCACGTTGTGTCTTCCTCCTTGCAATTTTCCACTGCTTTGGCAATGTCTGGAAGCTTAGTTTTGGCATGTTTTGGTATTTTGCACTGCTCTGCTATAATCCCGGTCCATTTTCTTAGAGTCACTAAATTGCCCAAATTTCCCAAATTTTTTTTTTTTCTCCTCCAATTGCAATTCCTTAGCTGGTATCTCCATTCCAGCCTGTTTGAAAGTCCTTCTTTTCTCTTTTGGCTTCAGCGGGGATCACTTTTGGCAAGCTTTGCTGCATGTGCCTCCATTCATAGAATATGGGAAAATTTTTTCTTTTTTAATTTTAGATTTTAAGTGTCCATACCATGTTCCTCATATCCTCTCCTCCACGTTGTGTCTTGCTCCTTGCCATTTTCCCCTGCTTTGGCAACGTCTGGGAGCTTAGTTTTTGGCATGTTTTGGTCCTTTGCAATGCAGCTCATTTCCTCACAGACCATTTCTTGAAGACACTAAAACTCCCAATTTTCTGCATTTTTGGCTTTTTTTCAATTGGATTCATTGATCCTATCTCCTTTCCAGAGCGTTTGTAAGCCTTTCTTTATGGGGTCGCAAGATTCCGTTTCCTTCCCGAAAGGAAATGAATTTCCTTTCGGAAGGGAAACGGAATCTTGCGATTTCAATGGGGACCAAGAGAGGAATCTTTGGTGCATGTCCCTGCCCTAGATGACATGCCATGACTTTTGATGCCTTTGACTTTGGAAAGATTTTTTTCTTTTTTCCATTTTTTTTAAGCATCCATGCCATGTCTTTTATATCTTCCCCTCCACGTTGTGTCTTGCTCCTTGCAATTTTCCACTGCTTTGGCAATGTCTGGAAGCTTAGTTTTGGCATGTTTTGTATTTTGCACTGCTCTGCTATAATCCCGGTCCATTTCCTTAGAGTCACTAAATTGCCCAAATTCCCAAATTTTTTTTTTTTCTCCTCCAATTGCAATTCCTTAGCTGGTATCTCCATTCCAGCCTGTTTGAAAGTCCTTCTTTTCTCTTTGGCCTTCAGCGGGATCAATTTTGGCAAGCTTTGCTGCATGTGCCTCCATTTCATAGCATATGGGAAAATTTTTTCTTTTTTAATTTTAGATTTTTTAAGTGTCCATATTATGTTCCTCATACCTTCCCCTCCACGTTGTGTCTTGCTCCTTGCAATTTTCCACTGCTTTGGCAATGTCTGGAAGCTTAGTTTTGGCATGTTTTGGTATTTTGCACTGCTCTGCTATAATCCCGGTCCATTTTCTTAGAGTCACTAAATTGCCCAAATTTTCCCAAATTTTTTTTTTTTTCTCCTCCAATTGCAATTCCGTAGCTGGTATCTCCATTCCAGCCTGTTTGAAAGTCCTTCTTTTCTCTTTTGGCCTTCAGCGGGATCACTTTGGCAAGCTTTGCTGCATGTGCCTCCATTTCATAGAATATGGGAAAATTTTTTCTTTTTTAATTTTAGATTTTTAAGTGTCCATACCATGTTCCTCCTATCCTCTCCTCCACGTTGTGTCTTGCTCCTTGCCATTTTCCCCTGCTTTGGCAACGTCTGGGAGCTTAGTTTTGGCATGTTTTGGTCCTTTGCAATGCAGCTCATTTCCTCACAGACCATTTCTTGAAGACACTAAAACTCCCAATTTTCTGCATTTTTTTGGCTTTTTTTCAATTGGATTTCATTTGATCCTATCTCCTTTCCAGAGCGTTTGTAAGCCTTTCTTTATGGGGTCGCAAGATTCCGTTTCCTTCCCGAAAGGAAATGGGGAAATCTTGCGATTTCAATGGGGACCAAGAGAGGAATCTTTGGTGCATGTCCCTGCCCTAGATGACATGCCATGACTTTTGATGCCTTTGACTTTGGAAAGATTTTTTTCTTTTTTTTTCCATTTTTTTTAAGCATCCATGCCATGTCTTTTATATCTTCCCCCTCCACGTTGTGTCTTGCTCCTTGCAATTTTCCACTGCTTTGGCAATGTCTGGAAGCTTAGTTTTGGCATGTTTTGGTATTTTGCACTGCTCTGCTATAATCCCGGTCCATTTTCTTAGAGTCACTAAATTGCCCAAATTTCCCAAATTTTTTTTTTTTCTCCTCCAATTGCAATTCCTTAGCTGGTATCTCCATTCCAGCCTGTTTGAAAGTCCTTCTTTTCTCTTTTGGCCTTCAGCGGGGATCACTTTTGGCAAGCTTTGCTGCATGTGCCTCCATTTCATAGAATATGGAAAATTTTTTCTTTTTTAATTTTAGATTTTTAAGTGTCCATACCATGTTCCTCATACTATCCTCTCCTCCACGTTTGTCTTGCTCCTTGCCATTTTCCCTGCTTTGGCAACGTCTGGGAGCTTAGTTTTGGCATGTTTTGGTCCTTTGCAATGCAGCTCATTTCCTCACAGACCATTTCTTGAAGACACTAAAACTCCCAATTTTCTGCATTTTTTGGCTTTTTTTCAATTGGATTTCATTTGATCCTATCTCCTTTCCAGAGCGTTTGTAAGCCTTTCTTTATGGGTCGCAAGATTCCTTCCTTCCGAAAGGAAATGAAATTTCCTTTCGGGAAGGGAAACGGAATCTTGCGATTTCAATGGGGACCAAGAGAGGAATCTTTGGTGCATGTCCCTGCCCTAGATGACATGCCATGACTTTTGATGCCTTTGACTTTGGAAAGATTTTTTTCTTTTTTTTTTCCATTTTTTTTAAGCATCCATGCCATGTCTTTTAATCTTCCCCTCCACGTTGTGTCTTGCTCCTTGCAATTTTCCACTGCTTGGCAATGTCTGGAAGCTTAGTTTTGGCATGTTTTGGTATTTTGCACTGCTCTGCTATAATCCCGGTCCATTTTCTTAGAGTCACTAAATTGCCCAAATTTCCCAAATTTTTTTTTTTCTCCTCCAATTGCAATTCCTTAGCTGGTATCTCCATTCCAGCCTGTTTGAAAGTCCTTCTTTTCTCTTTTGGCCTTCAGCGGGGATCACTTTTGGCAAGCTTTGCTGCATGTGCCTCCATTTCATAGAATATGGGAAAATTTTTTCTTTTTTAATTTTAGATTTTTAAGTGTCCATACCATGTTCCTCCTATCCTCTCCTCCTCCACGTTGTGTCTTGCTCCTTGCCATTTTCCCCTGCTTTGGCAACGTCTGGGAGCTTAGTTTTGGCATGTTTTGGTCCTTTGCAATGCAGCTCATTTCCTCACAGACCATTTCTTGAAGACACTAAAACTCCCAATTTTCTGCATTTTTTTGGCTTTTTTTCAATTGGATTTCATTTGATCCTATCTCCTTTCCAGAGCGTTTGTAAGCCTTTCTTTATGGGGTCGCAAGATTCCGTTTCCCTTCCCGAAGGAAACGGAATCTTGCGATTTCAATGGGACCAAGAGAGGAATCTTTGGTGCATGTCCCTGCCCTAGATGACATGCCATGACTTTTGATGCCTTTGACTTTGGGAAAGATTTTTTTCTCTTTTTTTTCCATTTTTTTAAGCATCCATGCCATGTCTTTATATCTTCCCCTCCACGTTGTGTCTTGCTCCTTGCAATTTTCCACTGCTTTGGCAATGTCTGGAAGCTTAGTTTTGGCATGTTTTGGTATTTTGCACTGCTCTGCTATAATCCCGGTCCATTTTCTTAGAGTCACTAAATTGCCCAAATTTCCCAAATTTTTTTTTTTCTCCTCCAATTGCAATTCCTTAGCTGGTATCTCCATTCCAGCCTGTTTGAAAGTCCTTCTTTTCTCTTTTGGCCTTCAGCGGGGATCAATTCTGGCAAGCTTTGCTGCATGTGCCTCCATTTCATAGCAATATGGGAAATTTTTCTTTTTTTTAATTTTTTTTTTAAGTGTCCATATTATGTTCCTCATACCTATCCTCTCCACGTTGTGTCTTGCTCCTTGCCATTTTCCCCTGCTTTGGCAACGTCTGGGAGCTTAGTTTTGGCATGTTTTGGTCCTTTGCAATGCAGCTCATTTCCTCCTCACAGACCATTTCTTGAAGACACTAAAACTCCCAATTTTCTGCATTTTTTTGGCTTTTTTTCAATTGGATTTCATTTGATCCTATCTCCTTTCCAGAGCGTTTGTAAGCCTTTCTTTATGGGGTCGCAAGATTCCGTTTCCTTCCCGAAAGGAAATGAAATTTCCTTTCGGAAGGGAAACGGAATCTTGCGATTTCAATGGGGACCAAGAGAGGAATCTTTGGTGCATGTCCCTGCCCTAGATGACATGCCATGACTTTTGATGCCTTTGACTTTGGGAAAGATTTTTTTTTTTTTTTTTTTCATTTTTTTTAAGCATCCATGCCATGTCTTTTATATCTTCCCCTCCACGTTGTGTCTTGCTCCTTGCAATTTTCCACTGCTTTGGCAATGTCTGGAAGCTTAGTTTTGGCATGTTTTGGTATTTTGCACTGCTCTGCTATAATCCCGGTCCATTTTCTTAGAGTCACTAAATTGCCCAAATTTCCCAAATTTTTTTTTTTTTCTCCTCCAATTGCAATTCCTTAGCTGGTATCTCCATTCCAGCCTGTTTGAAAGTCCTTCTTTTCTCTTTTGGCCTTCAGCGGGATCACTTTGGCAAGCTTTGCTGCATGTGCCTCCATTTCATAGAATATGGGAAAATTTTTTCTTTTTAATTTTAGATTTTTAAGTGTCCATACCATGTTCCTCCTATCCTCTCCTCCACGTTGTGTCTTCTCCTTGCCATTTTCCCCTGCTTTGGCAACGTCTGGGAGCTTAGTTTTGGCATGTTTTGGTCCTTTGCAATGCAGCTCATTTCCTCACAGACCATTTCTTGAAGACACTAAAACTCCCAATTTTCTGCATTTTTTGGCTTTTTTTCAATTGGATTTCATTTGATCCTATCTCCTTTCCAGAGCGTTTGTAAGCCTTTCTTTATGGGTCGCAAGATCCCGTTTCCGTTTCCTTCCCGAAAGGAAATGAAATTTCCTTTCGGGAAGGGAAACGGAATCTTGCGATTTCAATGGGACCAAGAGAGGAATCTTTGGTGCATGTCCCTGCCCTAGATGACATGCCATGACTTTTGATGCCTTTGACTTTGGGAAAGATTTTTTTCTTTTTTTTTTTCCATTTTTTTAAGCATCCATGCCATGTCTTTTTATATCTTCCCCTCCACGTTGTGTCTTGCTCCTTGCAATTTTCCACTGCTTTGGCAATGTCTGGAAGCTTAGTTTTGGCATGTTTTGGTATTTTGCACTGCTCTGCTATAATCCCGGTCCATTTTCTTAGAGTCACTAAATTGCCCAAATTTCCCAAATTTTTTTTTTTTCTCCTCCAATTGCAATTCCTTAGCTGGTATCTCCATTCCAGCCTGTTTGAAAGTCCTTCTTTTCTCTTTTGGCCTTCAGCGGGGATCACTTTTGGCAAGCTTTGCTGCATGTGCCTCCATTTCATAGAATATGGGAAAATTTTTCTTTTTTAATTTTAGATTTTTAAGTGTCCATACCATGTTCCTCCTATCCTCTCCTCCACGTTGTGTCTTCCTCCTTGCCATTTTCCCCTGCTTTGGCAACGTCTGGGAGCTTAGTTTTGGCATGTTTTGGTCCTTTGCAATGCAGCTCATTTCCTCACAGACCATTTCTTGAAGACACTAAAACTCCCAATTTCTGCATTTTTTGGCTTTTTTTCAATTGGATTTCATTTGATCCTATCTCCTTTCCAGAGCGTTTGTAAGCCTTTCTTTATGGGGTCGCAAGATTCCGTTTCCTTCCCGAAAGGAAATGAAATTTCCTTTCGGAAGGGAAACGGAATCTTGCGATTTCAATGGGGACCAAGAGAGGAATCTTTGGTGCATGTCCCTGCCCTAGATGACATGCCATGACTTTTGATGCCTTTGACTTTGGGAAAGATTTTTTTTCTTTTTTTTTCCATTTTTTTTAAGCATCCATGCCATGTCTTTTATATCTTCCCCTCCACGTTGTGTCTTGCTCCTTGCAATTTTCCACTGCTTTGGCAATGTCTGGAAGCTTAGTTTTGGCATGTTTTGGTATTTTGCACTGCTCTGCTATAATCCCGGTCCATTTTCTTAGAGTCACTAAATTGCCCAAATTTCCCAAATTTTTTTTTTTCTCCTCCAATTGCAATTCCGTAGCTGGTATCTCCATTCCAGCCTGTTTGAAAGTCCTTCTTTTCTCTTTTGGCCTTCAGCGGGATCACTTTGGCAAGCTTTGCTGCATGTGCCTCCATTTCATAGAATATGGGAAAATTTTTTCTTTTTTAATTTTAGATTTTTAAGTGTCCATACCATGTTCCTCATATCCTCTCCTCCACGTTGTGTCTTGCTCCTTGCCATTTTCCCCTGCTTTGGCAACGTCTGGAGCTTAGTTTTGGCATGTTTTGGTCCTTTGCAATGCAGCTCATTTCCTCACAGACCATTTCTTGAAGACACTAAAACTCCCAATTTTCTGCATTTTTTTGGCTTTTTTTCAATTGGATTTCATTTGATCCTATCTCCTTTCCAGAGCGTTTGTAAGCCTTTCTTATGGGGTCGCAAGATTCCGTTCCTTCCCGAAAGGAAATGAAATTTCCTTTCGGGAAGGGAAACGGAATCTTGCGATTTCAATGGGGACCAAAGAGGAATCTTTGGTGCATGTCCCTGCCCTAGATGACATGCCATGACTTTTGATGCCTTTGACTTTGGGAAAGATTTTTTTCTTTTTTTTTCCATTTTTTTAAGCATCCATGCCATGTCTTTTATATCTTCCCCTCCACGTTGTGTCTTGCTCCTTGCAATTTTCCACTGCTTTGGCAATGTCTGGAAGCTTAGTTTTGGCATGTTTTGGTATTTTGCACTGCTCTGCTATAATCCCGGTCCATTTTCTTTTAGAGTCACTAAATTGCCCAAATTTCCCAAATTTTTTTTTTTTCTCCTCCAATTGCAATTCCGTAGCTGGTATCTCCATTCCAGCCTGTTTGAAAGTCCTTCTTTTCTCTTTTGGCCTTCAGCGGGATCACTTTTGGCAAGCTTTGCTGCATGTGCCTCCATTTCATAGAATATGGGAAAATTTTTTCTTTTTTAATTTTAGATTTTTAAGTGTCCATACCATGTTCCTCCTATCCTCTCCTCCACGTTGTGTCTTGCTCCTTGCCATTTTCCCCTGCTTTGGCAACGTCTGGGAGCTTAGTTTTGGCATGTTTTTCCTTTGCAATGCAGCTCATTTCCTCACAGACCATTTCTTGAAGACACTAAAACTCCCAATTTTCTGCATTTTTTGGCTTTTTTTCAATTGATTTCATTTGATCCTATCTCCTTTCCAGAGCGTTTGTAAGCCTTTCTTTATGGGGTCGCAAGATTCCGTTTCCTTCCCGAAAGGAAATGAAATTTCCTTTCGGGAAGGGAAACGGAATCTTGCGATTTCAATGGGGACCAAGAGAGGAATCTTTGGTGCATGTCCCTGCCCTAGATGACATGCCATGACTTTTGATGCCTTTGACTTTGGAAAGATTTTTTTCTTTTTTTTCCATTTTTTTAAGCATCCATGCCATGTCTTTTATATTTCCCCTCCACGTTGTGTCTTGCTCCTTGCAATTTTCCACTGCTTTGGCAATGTCTGGAAGCTTAGTTTTGGCATGTTTTGGTATTTTGCACTGCTCTGCTATAATCCCGGTCCATTTTCTTAGAGTCACTAAATTGCCCAAATTTCCCAATTTTTTTTTTTCTCCTCCAATTGCAATTCCGTAGCTGGTATCTCCATTCCAGCCTGTTTGAAAGTCCTTCTTTTCTCTTTTGGCCTTCAGCGGGGATCACTTTTGGCAAGCTTTGCTGCATGTGCCTCCATTTCATAGAATATGGGAAAATTTTTTCTTTTTTAATTTTAGATTTTTAAGTGTCCATACCATGTTCCTCATATCCTCTCCTCCACGTTGTGTCTTGCTCCTTGCCATTTTCCCCTGCTTTGGCAACGTCTGGGAGCTTAGTTTTGGCATGTTTTGTCCTTTGCAATGCAGCTCATTTCCTCACAGACCATTTCTTGAAGACACTAAAACTCCCAATTTTCTGCATTTTTTGGCTTTTTTTCAATTGGATTTCATTTGATCCTATCTCCTTTCCAGAGCGTTTGTAAGCCTTTCTTTATGGGGTCGCAAGATTCCGTTTCCTTCCCGAAAGGAAATGAAATTTCCTTTCGGGAAGGGAAACGGAATCTTGCGATTTCAATGGGACCAAGAGAGGAATCTTTGGTGCATGTCCCTGCCCTAGATGACATGCCATGACTTTTGATGCCTTTGACTTGGGAAAGATTTTTTTTCTTTTTTTTCCATTTTTTTTTAAGCATCCATGCCATGTCTTTTATATCTTCCCCTCCACGTTGTGTCTTGCTCCTTGCAATTTTCCACTGCTTTGGCAATGTCTGGAAGCTTAGTTTTGGCATGTTTTGGTATTTTGCACTGCTCTGCTATAATCCCGGTCCATTTTCTTAGAGTCACTAAATTGCCCAAATTTCCCAAATTTTTTTTTTTCTCCTCCAATTGCAATTCCTTAGCTGGTATCTCCATTCCAGCCTGTTTGAAAGTCCTTCTTTTCTCTTTTGGCCTTCAGCGGGGATCACTTTTGGCAAGCTTTGCTGCATGTGCCTCCATTTCATAGAATATGGGAAAATTTTTTCTTTTTTAATTTTAGATTTTTAAGTGTCCATACCATGTTCCTCCTATCCTCTCCTCCACGTTGTGTCTTGCCCCTTGCCATTTTCCCCTGCTTTGGCAACGTCTGGGAGCTTAGTTTTGGCATGTTTTGGTCCTTTGCAATGCAGCTCATTTCCTCACAGACCATTTCTTGAAGACACTAAAACTCCCAATTTTCTGCATTTTTTGGCTTTTTTTCAATTGGATTTCATTTGATCCTATCTCCTTTCCAGAGCGTTTGTAAGCCTTTCTTTATGGGGTCGCAAGATTCCGTTTCCTTCCCGAAAGGAAATGAAATCCTGCGGATTATTTTCAATGGGGACCAAGAGAGGAATCTTTGGTGCATGTCCCTGCCCTAGATGACATGCCATGACTTTTGATGCCTTTGACTTTGGGAAAGATTTTTTTCTTTTTTTTCCATTTTTTTTAAGCATCCATGCCATGTCTTTTATATCTTCCCCTCCACGTTGTGTCTTGCTCCTTGCAATTTTCCACTGCTTTGGCAATGTCTGGAAGCTTAGTTTTTTGCATGTTTTGGTATTTTGCACTGCTCTGCTATAATCCCGGTCCATTTTCTTAGAGTCACTAAATTGCCCAAATTTCCCAAATTTTTTTTTTTTCTCCTCCAATTGCAATTCCTAGCTGGTATCTCCATTCCAGCCTGTTTGAAAGTCCTTCTTTTCTCTTTTGGCCTTCAGCGGGATCACTTTTGGCAAGCTTTGCTGCATGTGCCTCCATTTCATAGAATATGGGAAAATTTTTTTTTTTTTTAATTTTAAATTTAGATTAAGTGTCCATACCATGTTCCTCCTATCCTCTCCTCCACGTTGTGTCTTGCTCCTTGCCATTTTCCCCTGCTTTGGCAACGTCTGGGAGCTTAGTTTTGGCATGTTTTGGTCCTTTGCAATGCAGCTCATTTCCTCACAGACCATTTCTTGAAGACACTAAAACTCCCAATTTTCTGCATTTTTTTGGCTTTTTTTCAATTGGATTTCATTTGATCCTATCTCCTTTCCAGAGCGTTTGTAAGCCTTTCTTTATGGGGTCGCAAGATTCCGTTTCCTTCCCGAAAGGAAATGAAATTTCCTTTCGGGAAGGGAAACGGAATCTTGCGATTTCAATGGGGACCAAGAGAGGAATCTTTGGTGCATGTCCCTGCCCTAGATGACATGCCATGACTTTTGATGCCTTTGACTTTGGGAAAGATTTTTTTCTTTTTTTTTTCCATTTTTTTTAAGCATCCATGCCATGTCTTTTATATCTTCCCCTCCACGTTGTGTCTTGCTCCTTGCAATTTTCCACTGCTTTGGCAATGTCTGGAAGCTTAGTTTTGGCATGTTTTGGTATTTTGCACTGCTCTGCTATAATCCCGGTCCATTTTCTTAGAGTCACTAAATTGCCCAAATTTCCCAAATTTTTTTTTTTTTCTCCTCCAATTGCAATTCCGTAGCTGGTATCTCCATTCCAGCCTGTTTGAAAGTCCTTCTTTTCTCTTTTGGCCTTCAGCGGGGATCACTTTTGGCAAGCTTTGCTGCATGTGCCTCCATTTCATAGAATATGGGAAAATTTTTTCTTTTTAATTTTAGATTTTTAAGTGTCCATACCATGTTCCTCATATCCTCTCCTCCACGTTGTGTCTTGCTCCTTGCCATTTTCCCCTGCTTTGGCAACGTCTGGGAGCTTAGTTTTGGCATGTTTTGGTCCTTTGCAATGCAGCTCATTTCCTCACAGACCATTTCTTGAAGACACTAAAACTCCCAATTTTCTGCATTTTTTTGGCTTTTTTTCAATTGGATTTCATTTGATCCTATCTCCTTTCCAGAGCGTTTGTAAGCCTTTCTTTATGGGGTCGCAAGATTCCGTTTCCTTCCCGAAAGGAAATGAAATTTCCTTTCGGGAAGGGAAACGGAATCTTGCGATTTCAATGGGGACCAAGAGAGGAATCTTTGGTGCATGTCCCTGCCCTAGATGACATGCCATGACTTTTGATGCCTTTGACTTTGGAAAGATTTTTTTTCTTTTTTTTTCCATTTTTTTAAGCATCCATGCCATGTCTTTTATATCTTCCCCCCACGTTGTGTCTTGCTCCTTGCAATTTTCCACTGCTTTGGCAATGTCTGGAAGCTTAGTTTTGGCATGTTTTGGTATTTTGCACTGCTCTGCTATAATCCCGTCCATTTCTTAGAGTCACTAAATTGCCCAAATTTCCCAAATTTTTTTTTTTTCTCCTCCAATTGCAATTCCGTAGCTGGTATCTCCATTCCAGCCTGTTTGAAAGTCCTTCTTTTCTCTTTTGGCCTTCAGCGGGGATCACTTTTGGCAAGCTTTGCTGCATGTGCCTCCATTTCATAGAATATGGGAAAATTTTTTTCTTTTTAATTTTAGATTTTTAAGTGTCCATACCATGTTCCTCCTATCCTCTCCTCCACGTTGTGTCTTCCTCCTTGCCATTTTCCCCTGCTTTGGCAACGTCTGGGAGCTTAGTTTGGCATGTTTGGTCCTTTGCAATGCAGCTCATTTCCTCACAGACCATTTCTTGAAGACACTAAAACTCCCAATTTTCTGCATTTTTTTTGGCTTTTTTTCAATTGGATTTCATTTGATCCTATCTCCTTTCCAGAGCGTTTGTAAGCCTTTCTTTATGGGGTCGCAAGATTCCGTTTCCTTCCCGAAAGGAAATGAAATTTCCTTTCGGGAAGGAAACGGAATCTTGCGATTTCAATGGGACCAAGAGAGGAATCTTTGGTGCATGTCCCTGCCCTAGATGACATGCCATGACTTTTGATGCCTTTGACTTTGGGAAAGATTTTTTTCTTTTTTTTTTCCATTTTTTTTAAGCATCCATGCCATGTCTTTTATATCTTCCCCTCCACGTTGTGTCTTGCTCCTTGCAATTTTCCACTGCTTTGGCAATGTCTGGAAGCTTAGTTTTGGCATGTTTTGGTATTTTGCACTGCTCTGCTATAATCCCGGTCCATTTTCTTAGAGTCACTAAATTGCCCAAATTTCCCAAATTTTTTTTTTTCCCTCCAATTGCAATTCCTAGCTGGTATCTCCATTCCAGCCTGTTTGAAAGTCCTTCTTTTCTCTTTTGGCCTTCAGCGGGGATCACTTTTGGCAAGCTTTGCTGCATGTGCCTCCATTTCATAGAATATGGGAAAATTTTTTTTTTTTTAATTTTAGATTTTTAAGTGTCCATACCATGTTCCTCATATCCTCTCCTCCACGTTGTGTCTTGCTCCTTGCCATTTTCCCCTGCTTTGGCAACGTCTGGGAGCTTAGTTTTGGCATGTTTTGGTCCTTTGCAATGCAGCTCATTTCCTCACAGACCATTTCTTGAAGACACTAAAACTCCCAATTTTCTGCATTTTTTTGGCTTTTTTTCAATTGGATTTCATTTGATCCTATCTCCTTTCCAGAGCGTTTGTAAGCCTTTCTTTATGGGGTCGCAAGATTCCGTTTCCTTCCCGAAAGGAAATGAAATTTCCTTTCGGGAAGGGAAACGGAATCTTGCGATTTCAATGGGGACCAAGAGAGGAATCTTTGGTGCATGTCCCTGCCCTAGATGACATGCCATGACTTTTGATGCCTTTGACTTTGGGAAAGATTTTTTTCTTTTTTTTCCATTTTTTTTAAAGCATCCATGCCATGTCTTTTATATCTTCCCCTCCACGTTGTGTCTTGCTCCTTGCAATTTTCCACTGCTTTGGCAATGTCTGGAAGCTTAGTTTTGGCATGTTTTGGTATTTTGCACTGCTCTGCTATAATCCCGGTCCATTTTCTTAGAGTCACTAAATTGCCCAAATTTCCCAAATTTTTTTTTTTTCTCCTCCAATTGCAATTCCGTAGCTGGTATCTCCATTCCAGCCTGTTTGAAAGTCCTTCTTTCTCTTTTGGCCTTCAGCGGGATCAATTTTGGCAAGCTTTGCTGCATGTGCCTCCATTCATAGAATATGGGAAAATTTTTTCTTTTTTAATTTTAGATTTTTAAGTGTCCATACCATGTTCCTCATATCCTCTCCTCCACGTTGTGTCTTGCTCCTTGCCATATTCCCCACTGCTTTGGCAACGTCTGGGAGCTTAGTTTTGGCATGTTTTGGTCCTTTGCAATGCAGCTCATTTCCTCACAGACCATTTCTTGAAGACACTAAAACTCCCAAATTTTCTGCATTTTTTTGGCTTTTTTTCAATTGGATTTCATTTGATCCTATCTCCTTTCCAGAGCGTTTGTAAGCCTTTCTTTATGGGTCGCAAGATTCCGTTTCCTTCTGAAAGAAGGAAAACGGAATCTTGCGATTTCAATGGGACCAAGAGAGGAATCTTTGGTGCATGTCCCTGCCCTAGATGACATGCCATGACTTTTGATGCCTTGACTTTGGAAAGTTTTTTTCTTTTTTTTTCCATTTTTTTAAGCATCCATGCCATGTCTTTTATATCTTCCCCTCCACGTTGTGTCTTGCTCCTTGCAATTTTCCACTGCTTTGGCAATGTCTGGAAGCTTAGTTTTGGCATGTTTTGGTATTTTGCACTGCTCTGCTATAATCCCGGTCCATTTACTTAGAGTCACTAAATTGCCCAAATTTCCCAATTTTTTTTTTTTCTCCTCCAATTGCAATTCCTTAGCTGGTATCTCCATTCCAGCCTGTTTGAAAGTCCTTCTTTTCTCTTTTGGCCTTCAGCGGGATCACTTTTGGCAAGCTTTGCTGCATGTGCCTCCATTTCATAGAATATGGGAAAATTTTTTCTTTTTTAATTTTAGATTTTTAATGTCCATACCATGTTCCTCCTATCCTCTCCTCCACGTTGTGTCTTGCTCCTTGCCATTTTCCCCTGCTTTGGCAACGTCTGGAAGCTTAGTTTTGGCATGTTTTGGTCCTTTGCAATGCAGCTCATTTCCTCACAGACCATTTCTTGAAGACACTAAAACTCCCAAATTTCTGCATTTTTTTTTTGCTTTTTTTCAATTGGATTTCATTTGATCCTATCTCCTTTCCAGAGCGTTTGTAAGCCTTTCTTTATGGGTCGCAAGATTCCGTTTCCTTCCCGAAAGGAAATGAAATTTCTTTCGAAGGGAAACGGAATCTTGCGATTTCAATGGGACCAAGAGAGGAATCTTGGTGCATGTCCCTGCCCTAGATGACATGCCATGACTTTTGATGCCTTTGACTTTGGGAAAGATTTTTTCTTTTTTTTCCATTTTTTTTAAGCATCCATGCCATGTCTTTTATATCTTCCCCTCCACGTTGTGTCTTGCTCCTTGCAATTTTCCACTGCTTTGGCAATGTCTGGAAGCTTAGTTTTGGCATGTTTTGGTATTTTGCACTGCTCTGCTATAATCCCGGTCCATTTTCTTAGAGTCACTAAATTGCCCAAATTTCCCAAATTTTTTTTTTTCTCCTCCAATTGCAATTCCTTAGCTGGTATCTCCATTCCAGCCTGTTTGAAAGTCCTTCTTTTCTCTTTTGGCCTTCAGCGGGATCACTTTTGGCAAGCTTTGCTGCATGTGCCTCCATTTCATAGAATATGGGAAATTTTTTCTTTTTTAATTTTAGATTTTTAAGTGTCCATACCATGTTCCTCCTATCCTCTCCTCCACGTTGTGTCTTCCTCCTTGCCATTTTCCCCTGCTTTGGCAACGTCTGGGAGCTTAGTTTTGGCATGTTTTGGTCCTTTGCAATGCAGCTCATTTCCTCACAGACCATTTCTTGAAGACACTAAAACTCCCATTTTCTGCATTTTTTTGCTTTTTTTCAATTGGATTTCATTTGATCCTATCTCCTTTCCAGAGCGTTTGTAAGCCTTTCTTTATGGGGTCGCAAGATTCCGTTTCCTTCCCGAAAGGAAATGAAATTTCCTTTCGGGAAGGAAACGGAATCTTGCGATTTCAATGGGGACCAAGAGAGGAATCTTTGGTGCATGTCCCTGCCCTAGATGACATGCCATGACTTTTGATGCCTTTGACTTTGGGAAAGATTTTTTTCTTTTTTTTTCCATTTTTTTAAAGCATCCATGCCATGTCTTTTATATCTTCCCCTCCACGTTGTGTCTTGCTCCTTGCAATTTTCCACTGCTTTGGCAATGTCTGGAAGCTTAGTTTTGGCATGTTTTGGTATTTTGCACTGCTCTGCTATAATCCCGGTCCATTTTCTTAGAGTCACTAAATTGCCCAAATTTCCCAAATTTTTTTTTTTTCTCCTCCAATTGCAATTCCGTAGCTGGTATCTCCATTCCAGCCTGTTTGAAAGTCCTTCTTTTCTCTTTTGGCCTTCAGCGGGATCATTCTGGCAAGCTTTGCTGCATGTGCCTGCATTTCATAGCATATGGGAAAATTTTTTCTTTTTAATTTTAGGTTTTTTAAGTGTCCATATTATGTTCCTCATACCTTCCCCTCCACGTTGTGTCTTGCTCCTTGCAATTTTCCACTGCTTTGGCAATGTCTGGAAGCTTAGTTTTGGCATGTTTTGGTATTTTGCACTGCTCTGCTATAATCCCGTCCATTTCTTAGAGTCACTAAATTGCCCAAATTTCCAAATTTTTTTTTTTTCTCCTCCAATTGCAATTCCTTAGCTGGTATCTCCATTCCAGCCTGTTTGAAAGTCCTTCTTTTCTCTTTTGGCCTTCAGCGGGGATCAATTCTGGCAAGCTTTGCTGCATGTGCCTCCATTTCATAGAATATGGGAAAATTTTTCTTTTTAATTTTAGATTTTTAAGTGTCCATACCTGTTCCTCCTATCCTCTCCTCCACGTTGTGTCTTGCTCCTTGCCATTTTCCCTGCTTTGGCAACGTCTGGAGCTTAGTTTTGGCATGTTTTGGTCCTTTGCAATGCAGCTCATTTCCTCACAGACCATTTCTTGAAGACACTAAAACTCCCAATTTTCTGCATTTTTTGGCTTTTTTTCAATTGAATTTCATTTGATCCTATCTCCTTTCCAGAGCGTTTGTAAGCCTTTCTTTATGGGGTCGCAAGATTCCGTTTCCTTCCCGAAAGGAAATGAAATTTCCTTCGGGAAGGGAAACGGAATCTTGCGATTTCAATGGGGACCAAGAGAGGAATCTTTGGTGCATGTCCCTGCCCTAGATGACATGCCATGACTTTGATGCCTTTGACTTTGGGAAAGATTTTTTCTTTTTTTTCCATTTTTTTTAAGCATCCATGCCATGTCTTTTATATCTTCCCCTCCACGTTGTGTCTTGCTCCTTGCAATTTTCCACTGCTTTGGCAATGTCTGGAAGCTTAGTTTTGGCATGTTTTGGTATTTTGCACTGCTCTGCTATAATCCCGGTCCATTTTCTTAGAGTCACTAAATTGCCCAAATTTCCCAAATTTTTTTTTTTCTCCTCCAATTGCAATTCCTTAGCTGGTATCTCCATTCCAGCCTGTTTGAAAGTCCTTCTTTTCTCTTTTGGCCTTCAGCGGGGATCACTTTTGGCAAGCTTTGCTGCATGTGCCTCCATTTCATAGAATATGGGAAAATTTTTCTTTTTTAATTTTAGATTTTTAAAGTCCATACCATGTTCCTCCTATCCTCTCCTCCACGTTGTGTCTTGCTCCTTGCCATTTTCCCCTGCTTTGGCAACGTCTGGAGCTTAGTTTTGGCATGTTTTGGTCCTTTGCAATGCAGCTCATTTCCTCACAGACCATTTCTTGAAGACACTAAAACTCCCAATTTTCTGCATTTTTTGGCTTTTTTTCAATTGGATTTCATTTGATCCTATCTCCTTTCCAAGCGTTTGTAAGCCTTTCTTTATGGGTCGCAATATTCCGTTTCCTTCCCGAAAGGAAATGAAATTTCCTTTCGGGAAGGGAAACGGAATCTTGCGATTTCAATGGGGACCAAGAGAGGAATCTTTGGTGCATGTCCCTGCCCTAGATGACATGCCATGACTTTTGATGCCTTTGACTTTGGAAAGATTTTTTTCTTTTTTTTTCCATTTTTTTTAAGCATCCATGCCATGTCTTATATATCTTCCCCTCCACGTTGTGTCTTGCTCCTTGCAATTTTCCACTGCTTTGGCAATGTCTGGAAGCTTAGTTTTGGCATGTTTTGGTATTTTGCACTGCTCTGCTATAATCCCGGTCCATTTTCTTAGAGTCACTAAATTGCCCAAATTTCCCAAATTTTTTTTTTTCTCCTCCAATTGCAATTCCTTAGCTGGTATCTCCATTCCAGCCTGTTTGAAAGTCCTTCTTTCTCTTTTGGCCTTCAGGGGGATCACTTTGGCAAGCTTTGCTGCATGTGCCTCCATTTCATAGATATGGGAAAATTTTTTCTTTTTTAATTTTAGATTTTTTAAGTGTCCATACCATGTTCCTCATATCCTCTCCTCCACGTTGTGTCTTGCTCCTTGCCATTTTCCCCTGCTTTGGCAACGTCTGGGAGCTTAGTTTTTGCATGTTTGGTCCTTTGCAATGCAGCTCATTTCCTCACAGACCATTTCTTGAAGACACTAAAACTCCCCAATTTTCTGCATTTTTTTGGCTTTTTTTCAATTGGATTTCATTTGATCCTATCTCCTTTCCAGAGCGTTTGTAAGCCTTTCTTTATGGGTCGCAAGATTCCGTTTCCTTCCCGAAAGGAAATGAAATTTCCTTTCGGGAAGGAAACGGAATCTTGCGATTTCAATGGGGACCAAGAGAGGAATCTTTGGTGCATGTCCCTGCCCTAGATGACATGCCATGACTTTTGATGCCTTTGACTTTGGGAAAGATTTTTTTCTTTTTTTTTTTCCATTTTTTTAAGCATCCATGCCATGTCTTTTATATATCTTCCCCTCCACGTTGTGTCTTGCTCCTTGCAATTTTCCACTGCTTTGGCAATGTCTGGAAGCTTAGTTTTGGCATGTTTTGGTATTTTGCACTGCTCTGCTATAATCCCGGTCCATTTTCTTAGAGTCACTAAATTGCCCAAATTTCCCAAATTTTTTTTTTTCTCCTCCAATTGCAATTCCGTAGCTGGTATCTCCATTCCAGCCTGTTTGAAAGTCCTTCTTTTCTCTTTTGGCCTTCAGCGGGATCAATTTGGCAAGCTTTGCTGCATGTGCCTCCATTTCATAGAATATGGGAAAATTTTTTTCTTTTAATTTTAGGTTTTTTTAAGTGTCCATATTATGTTCCTCATACTTCCCCTCCACGTTGTGTCTTCCTCCTTGCAATTTTCCCCTGCTTTGGCAATGTCTGAAGCTTAGTTTTGGCATGTTTTTGGTATTTTGCACTGCTCTGCTATAATCCCGGTCCATTTCCTTATAGTCACAAAATTGCCCAAATTTCCCAAATTTTTTTTTCTCCTCCAATTGCAATTCCTTAGCTGGTATCTCCATTCCAGCCTGTTTGAAAGTCCTTCTTTCTCTTTTGGCCTTCAGCGGGATCAACTTTTGGCAAGCTTTTGCTGCATGTGCCTGCACTTCATAGAATATGGGAAAATTTTTCTTTTTTAATTTAGATTTTTAAGTGTCCATACCATGTTCCTCATATCCTCTCCTCCACGTTGTGTCTTGCTCCTTGCCAATTTTCCCCTGCTTTGGCAACGTCTGGGAGCTTAGTTTTGGCATGTTTTGTCCTTTGCAATGCAGCTCATTTCCTCACAGACCATTTCTTGAAGACACTAAAACTCCCAATTTTCTGCATTTTTTTGGCTTTTTTCAATTGGATTTCATTTGATCCTATCTCCTTTCCAGAGCGTTTGTAAGCCTTTCTTTATGGGTCGCAAGATTCCGTTTCCTTCCCGAAAGAAATGAAATTTCCTTTCGGAAGGGAAACGGAATCTTGCGATTTCAATGGGGACCAAGAAGAAATCTTTGGTGCATGTCCCTGCCCTAGATGACATGCCATGACTTTTGATGCCTTTCTTTTGGGAAAGATTTTTTTTCTTTTTTTTTCCATTTTTTTTAAAGCATCCATGCCATTCTTTTATATCTTCCCCTCCACGTTGTTGTCTTGCTCCTTGCAATTTTCCACTGCTTTGGCAATGTCTGAAGCTTAGTTTTGGCATGTTTTTGGTATTTTGCACTGCTCTGCTATAATCCGGTCCATTTTCTTATAGTCACTAAATTGCCCAAATTTCCAAATTTTATTTTTTTCTCCTCCAAATGCAATTCCGTAGCTGGTATCTCCATTCCAGCCTGTTTGAAAGTCTTCTTTTCTCATTTGTGCCTCAGCGGGGATAATTTGGCAAGCTTTGCTGCATGTGCCTGCACTTCATGCCTTGAATATGGGAAAATTTTTCTTTTTAATTTTAGGTTTTTTTAAGCCCATATTATGTTCCTCAAACCTTCCCCTCCACGTTGTGTCTTCCTCCTTGCAATTTTCCACTGCTTTGGCAATGTCTGAAGCTTAGTTTTTGGCATGTTTTGGTATTTTGCACTGCTCTGCTATAATCCCGGTCCATTTTCTATAGTCACTAACTAAATTGCCCAAATTTCCCAATTTTTTTTTTCTCCTCCAATTGCAATTCCTTAGCTGGTATCTCCATTCCAGCCTGTTTGAAAGTCCTTCTTTTCTCTTTGGCCTTCAGCGGGGATCACTTCTTGCAAGCTTTGCTGCATGTGCCTGCACTTCATAGAATATGGGGAAAATTTTTTTTTTAATTTTAGATTTTTTTAAGTGTCCATACCATGTTCCTCATATCCTTCCCCTCCACGTTGTGTCTTGCTCCTTGCAATTTTCCCTGCTTTGGCAATGTCTGGAAGCTTAGTTTTGGCATGTTTTGGTATTTTGCACTGCTCTGCTATAATCCCGGTCCATTTCTTAGAGTCACTAAATTGCCCAAATTTCCCAAATTTTTTTTTTCTCCTCAATTGCAATTCCTTAGCTGTATCTCCATTCCAGCCTGTTTGAAAGTCCTTCTTTTTCTCTTTTGGCCTTCACGGGGATCAATTCTGGCAAGCTTTGCTGCATGTGCCTGCACTTCATAGCAATGGGAAAATTTTTCTTTTTTAATTTTAGGTTTTTTTAAGTGTCCATATTATGTTCCTCATATATCTTCCCCTCCACGTTGTGTCTTGCTCCTTGCAATTTTCCACTGCTTTGGCAATGTCTGGAAGCTTAGTTTTGGCATGTTTTGGTATTTTGCACTGCTCTGCTATAATCCCGGTCCATTTTCTTAGAGTCACTAAATTGCCCAAATTTCCCAAATTTTTTTTTTTTCTCCTCCAATTGCAATTCCTTAGCTGGTATCTCCATTCCAGCCTGTTTGAAAGTCCTTCTTTTCTCTTTTGGCCTTCAGCGGGGATCACTTTGGCAAGCTTTGCTGCATGTGCCTCCATTTCATAGAATATGGAAAATTTTTTCTTTTTAATTTTAGATTTTTAAGTGTCCATACCATGTTCCTCCTATCCTCTCCTCCACGTTGTGTCTTGCTCCTTGCCATTTTCCCCTGCTTTGGCAACGTCTGGGAGCTTAGTTTTGGCATGTTTTGGTCCTTTGCAATGCAGCTCATTTCCTCACAGACCATTTCTTGAAGACACTAAAACTCCCAATTTTCTGCATTTTTTTGGCTTTTTTTCAATTGGATTTCATTTGATCCTATCTCCTTTCCAGAGCGTTTGTAAGCCTTTCTTTATGGGGTCGCAAGATTCCGTTTCCTTCCCGAAAGGAAATGAAATTTCCTTTCGGGAAGGGAAACGGAATCTTGCGATTTCAATGGGGACCAAGAGAGGAATCTTTGGTGCATGTCCCTGCCCTAGATGACATGCCATGACTTTTGATGCCTTTGACTTTGGGAAAGATTTTTTTCTTTTTTTTTTCCATTTTTTTTAAGCATCCATGCCATGTCTTTTATATCTTCCCCTCCACGTTGTGTCTTGCTCCTTGCAATTTTCCACTGCTTTGGCAATGTCTGGAAGCTTAGTTTTGGCATGTTTTGGTATTTTGCACTGCTCTGCTATAATCCCGGTCCATTTTCTTAGAGTCACTAAATTGCCCAAATTTCCCAAATTTTTTTTTTTTCTCCTCCAATTGCAATTCCGTAGCTGGTATCTCCATTCCAGCCTGTTTGAAAGTCCTTCTTTTCTCTTTTGGCCTTCAGCGGGATCACTTTTGGCAAGCTTTGCTGCATGTGCCTCCATTCATAGCATATGGGAAAATTTTTTCTTTTTTAATTTTAGATTTTTAAGTGTCCATATTATGTTCCTCATACCTTCCTCCACGTTGTGTCTTGCTCCTTGCAATTTTCCACTGCTTTGGCAATGTCTGGAAGCTTAGTTTTGGCATGTTTTTGTATTTGCACTGCTCTGCTATAATCCCGGTCCATTTCTTAGAGTCACTAAATTGCCCAATTTCCCAAATTTTTTTTTTTTTCTCCTCCAATTGCAATTCCTTAGCTGGTATCTCCATTCCAGCCTGTTTGAAAGTCCTTCTTTTCTCTTTTGGCCTTCAGCGGGGATCACTTTTGGCAAGCTTTGCTGCATGTGCCTCCATTTCATAGAATATGGAAAATTTTTTTCTTTTTTAATTTTAGATTTTTAAGTGTCCATACCATGTTCCTCCTATCCTCTCCTCCACGTTGTGTCTTCCTCCTTGCCATTTTCCCCTGCTTTGGCAACGTCTGGGAGCTTAGTTTTGGCATGTTTTGGTCCTTTGCAATGCAGCTCATTTCCTCACAGACCATTTCTTGAAGACACTAAAACTCCCAATTTTCTGCATTTTTTTTGCTTTTTTTCAATTGGATTTCATTTGATCCTATCTCCTTTCCAGAGCGTTTGTAAGCCTTTCTTTATGGGTTCGCAAGATTCCGTTTCCTTCCCGAAAGGAAATGAAATTTCCTTTCGGAAGGGAAACGGAATCTTGCGATTTCAATGGGGACCAAGAGAGGAATCTTTGGTGCATGTCCCTGCCCTAGATGACATGCCATGACTTTTGATGCCTTTGACTTGGGAAAGATTTTTTTTCTTTTTTTTTCCATTTTTTTTAAGCATCCATGCCATGTCTTTTATATCTTCCCCTCCACGTTGTGTCTTGCTCCTTGCAATTTTCCACTGCTTTGGCAATGTCTGGAAGCTTAGTTTTGGCATGTTTTGGTATTTTGCACTGCTCTGCTATAATCCCGTCCATTTTCTTAGAGTCACTAAATTGCCCAAATTTCCCAAATTTTTTTTTTTTCTCCTCCAATTGCAATTCCTTAGCTGGTATCTCCATTCCAGCCTGTTTGAAAGTCCTTCTTTTCTCTTTTGGCCTTCAGCGGGGATCAATTCTGGCAAGCTTTGCTGCATGTGCCTGCACTTCATAGCATATGGGAAATTTTCTTTTTTAATTTTAGATTTTTAAGTGTCCATACCATGTTCCTCATATCTTCCCTCCACGTTGTGTCTTGCTCCTTGCAATTTTCCACTGCTTTGGCAATGTCTGGAAGCTTAGTTTTGGCATGTTTTGGTATTTTGCACTGCTCTGCTATAATCCCGGTCCATTTTCTTAGAGTCACTAAATTGCCCAAATTTCCCAAATTTTTTTTTTCTCCTCCAATTGCAATTCCTTAGCTGGTATCTCCATTCCAGCCTGTTTGAAAGTCCTTTCTTTTTCTGTTTGGCCTTCAGCGGGGATCAATTCTGGCAAGCTTTGCTGCATGTGCCTGCACTTCAGAGGATATGGAAAATTTTTCTTTTTAATTTATGTTTTTTTAAGTGTCCATATTATTTCCCATATCTTCCCCTCCACGTTGTGTCTTGCTCCTTGCAATTTTCCACTGCTTTGGCAATGTCTGGAAGCTTAGTTTTGGCATGTTTTGGTATTTTGCACTGCTCTGCTATAATCCCGGTCCATTTTCTTAGAGTCACTAAATTGCCCAAATTTCCCAAATTTTTTTTTTTTTCCTCCAATTGCAATTCCTTAGCTGGTATCTCCATTCCAGCCTGTTTGAAAGTCCTTCTTTTCTCTTTTGGCCTTCAGCGGGATCACTTTTGGCAAGCTTTGCTGCATGTGCCTGCACTTCATAGAATATGGGAAAATTTTTTCTTTTTAATTTTAGATTTTTAAGTGTCCATACCATGTTCCTCCTATCCTCTCCTCCACGTTGTGTCTTCCTCCTTGCCATTTTCCCCTGCTTTGGCAACGTCTGGGAGCTTAGTTTTGGCATGTTTTGGTCCTTTGCAATGCAGCTCATTTCCTCACAGACCATTTCTTGAAGACACTAAAACTCCCATTTTCTGCATTTTTTTGGCTTTTTTTCAATTGGATTTCATTTGATCCTATCTCCTTTCCAGAGCGTTTGTAAGCCTTTCTTTATGGGTCGCAAGATTCCGTTTCCTTCCCGAAAGGAAATGAAATTTCCTTTCGGAAGGGAAACGGAATCTTGCGATTTCAATGGGGACCAAGAGAGGAATCTTTGGTGCATGTCCCTGCCCTAGATGACATGCCATGACTTTTGATGCCTTTGACTTTGGGAAAGATTTTTTTCTTTTTTTTCCATTTTTTTTAAAGCATCCATGCCATGTCTTTTATATCTTCCCCTCCACGTTGTGTCTTGCTCCTTGCAATTTTCCACTGCTTTGGCAATGTCTGGAAGCTTAGTTTTGGCATGTTTTGGTATTTTGCACTGCTCTGCTATAATCCCGTCCATTTTCTTAGAGTCACTAAATTGCCCAAATTTCCCAAATTTTTTTTTTTCTCCTCCAATTGCAATTCCGTAGCTGGTATCTCCATTCCAGCCTGTTTGAAAGTCCTTCTTTTCTCTTTTGGCCTTCAGCGGGGATCAATTCTGGCAAGCTTTGCTGCATGTGCCTGCACTTCATAGCATATGGGAAAATTTTTTCTTTTTTAATTTTAGATTTTTTAAGTGTCCATATTATGTTCCTCATACCTTCCCCTCCACGTTGTGTCTTCCTCCTTGCAATTTTCCACTGCTTTGGCAATGTCTGGAAGCTTAGTTTTGGCATGTTTTGGTATTTTGCACTGCTCTGCTATAATCCCGTCCATTTCTTAGAGTCACTAAATTGCCCAAATTTCCCAATTTTTTTTTTTCTCCTCCAATTGCAATTCCTAGCTGGTATCTCCATTCCAGCCTGTTTGAAAGTCCTTCTTTTCTCTTTGGCCTTCAGCGGGGATCACTTTTGGCAAGCTTTGCTGCATGTGCCTCCATTTCATAGAATATGGGAAAATTTTTTCTTTTTTTTTAATTTTAGATTTTTAAGTGTCCATACCATGTTCCTCATATCCTCTCCTCCACGTTGTGTCTTGCTCCTTGCCATTTTCCCCTGCTTTGGCAACGTCTGGAGCTTAGTTTTGGCATGTTTTGGTCCTTTGCAATGCAGCTCATTTCCTCACAGACCATTTCTTGAAGACACTAAAACTCCCAATTTTCTGCATTTTTTGGCTTTTTTTCAATTGATTTCATTTGATCCTATCTCCTTTCCAGAGCGTTTGTAAGCCTTTCTTTATGGGTCGCAAGATTCCGTTTCCTTCCCGAAAGGAAATGAAATTTCCTTTCGGGAAGGGAAACGGAATCTTGCGATTTCAATGGGGACCAAGAGAGGAATCTTTGTGCATGTCCCTGCCCTAGATGACATGCCATGACTTTTGATGCCTTTGACTTTGGGAAAGATTTTTTTCTTTTTTTTTCCATTTTTTAAGCATCCATGCCATGTCTTTTATATCTTCCCCTCCACGTTGTGTCTTGCTCCTTGCAATTTTCCACTGCTTTGGCAATGTCTGGAAGCTTAGTTTTGGCATGTTTTGGTATTTTGCACTGCTCTGCTATAATCCCGGTCCATTTTCTTAGAGTCACTAAATTGCCCAAATTTCCCAAATTTTTTTTTTTTCTCCTCCAATTGCAATTCCGTAGCTGGTATCTCCATTCCAGCCTGTTTGAAAGTCCTTCTTTTTCTCTTTTGGCCTTCAGCGGGGATCAATTCTGGCAAGCTTTGCTGCATGTGCCTGCACTTCATAGCATATGGGAAAATTTTTTCTTTTTAATTTTAGGTTTTTTTAAGTGTCCATATTATGTTCCTCATACCTTCCCCTCCACGTTGTGTCTTGCTCCTTGCAATTTTCCACTGCTTTGGCAATGTCTGGAAGCTTAGTTTTGGCATGTTTTGGTATTTTGCACTGCTCTGCTATAATCCCGGTCCATTTTCTTAGAGTCACTAAATTGCCCAAATTTCCCAAATTTTTTTTTTTCTCCTCCAATTGCAATTCCGTAGCTGGTATCTCCATTCCAGCCTGTTTGAAAGTCCTTCTTTTCTCTTTTGCCTTCAGCGGGATCAATTCTGGCAAGCTTTGCTGCATGTGCCTGCATTTCATAGAATATGGGAAAATTTTTTCTTTTTAATTTTAGATTTTTAAGTGTCCATACCATGTTCCTCCTATCCTCTCCTCCACGTTGTGTCTTCCTCCTTGCCATTTTCCCCTGCTTTGGCAACGTCTGGGAGCTTAGTTTTGGCATGTTTTGGTCCTTTGCAATGCAGCTCATTTCCTCACAGACCATTTCTTGAAGACACTAAAACTCCCAATTTTCTGCATTTTTTTGGCTTTTTTTCAATTGGATTTCATTTGATCCTATCTCCTTTCCAGAGCGTTTGTAAGCCTTTCTTTATGGGTCGCAAGATTCCGTTTCCTTCCCGAAAGGAAATGAAATTTCCTTTCGGGAAGGGAAACGGAATCTTGCGATTTCAATGGGACCAAGAGAGGAATCTTTGGTGCATGTCCCTGCCCTAGATGACATGCCATGACTTTTGATGCCTTTGACTTGGGAAAGATTTTTTTCTTTTTTTTTTTCATTTTTTTTAAGCATCCATGCCATGTCTTTTATATCTTCCCCTCCACGTTGTGTCTTGCTCCTTGCAATTTTCCACTGCTTTGGCAATGTCTGGAAGCTTAGTTTTGGCATGTTTTGTATTTTGCACTGCTCTGCTATAATCCCGGTCCATTTTCTTAGAGTCACTAAATTGCCCAAATTTCCCAAATTTTTTTTTTTCTCCTCCAATTGCAATTCCGTAGCTGGTATCTCCATTCCAGCCTGTTTGAAAGTCCTTCTTTTCTCTTTTGGCCTTCAGCGGGATCAATTCTGGCAAGCTTTGCTGCATGTGCCTGCACTTCATAGCATATGGGAAAATTTTTTCTTTTTTAATTTTAGGTTTTTTAAGTGTCCATATTATGTTCCTCATACCTTCCCCTCCACGTTGTGTCTTCCTCCTTGCAATTTTCCACTGCTTTGGCAATGTCTGGAAGCTTAGTTTTGGCATGTTTTGGTATTTTGCACTGCTCTGCTATAATCCCGGTCCATTTTCTTAGAGTCACTAAATTGCCCAAATTTCCCAATTTTTTTTTTTCTCCTCCAATTGCAATTCCTTAGCTGGTATCTCCATTCCAGCCTGTTTGAAAGTCCTTCTTTTCTCTTTTGGCCTTCAGCGGGGATCACTTTTGGCAAGCTTTGCTGCATGTGCCTCCATTTCATAGAATATGGGAAAATTTTTTCTTTTAATTTTAGATTTTTAAGTGTCCATACCATGTTCCTCCTATCCTCTCCTCCACGTTGTGTCTTGCTCCTTGCCATTTTCCCCTGCTTTGGCAACGTCTGGGAGCTTAGTTTTGGCATGTTTTGGTCCTTTGCAATGCAGCTCATTTCCTCACAGACCATTTCTTGAAGACACTAAAACTCCCAATTTTCTGCATTTTTTTGCTTTTTTTCAATTGGATTTCATTTGATCCTATCTCCTTTCCAGAGCGTTTGTAAGCCTTTCTTTATGGGGTCGCAAGATTCCGTTTCCTTCCCGAAAGGAAATGAAATTTCCTTTCGGGAAGGGAAACGGAATCTTGCGATTTCAATGGGACCAAGAGAGGAATCTTTGTGCATGTCCCTGCCCTAGATGACATGCCATGACTTTTGATGCCTTTGACTTTGGAAAGATTTTTCTTTCTTTTTTCCATTTTTTTTAAGCATCCATGCCATGTCTTTTATATCTTCCCCTCCACGTTGTGTCTTGCTCCTTGCAATTTTCCACTGCTTTGGCAATGTCTGGAAGCTTAGTTTTGGCATGTTTTGGTATTTTGCACTGCTCTGCTATAATCCCGGTCCATTTACTTAGAGTCACTAAATTGCCCAAATTTCCCAAATTTTTTTTTTTCTCCTCCAATTGCAATTCCTTAGCTGGTATCTCCATTCCAGCCTGTTTGAAAGTCCTTCTTTTCTGTTTTGGCCTTCAGCGGGGATCAATTCTGGCAAGCTTTGCTGCATGTGCCTGCACTTCATAGCATATGGGAAAATTTTTTCTTTTTAATTTTAGTTTTTTAAGTGTCCATATTATGTTCCTCATACCTTCCCCTCCACGTTGTGTCTTGCTCCTTGCAATTTTCCACTGCTTTGGCAATGTCTGGAAGCTTAGTTTTGGCATGTTTTGGTATTTTGCACTGCTCTGCTATAATCCCGTCCATTTTCTTAGAGTCACTAAATTGCCCAAATTTCCCAAATTTTTTTTTTTTCTCCTCCAATTGCAATTCCTTAGCTGGTATCTCCATTCCAGCCTGTTTGAAAGTCCTTCTTTCTCTTTTGGCCTTCAGCGGGATCAATTCTGGCAAGCTTTGCTGCATGTGCCTCCATTTCATAGAATATGGGAAAATTTTTTCTTTTTTAATTTAGATTTTTTAAGTGTCCATACCATGTTCCTCATATCCTCTCCTCCACGTTGTGTCTTCCTCCTTGCCATTTTCCCCTGCTTTGGCAACGTCTGGGAGCTTAGTTTTGGCATGTTTTGGTCCTTTGCAATGCAGCTCATTTCCTCACAGACCATTTCTTGAAGACACTAAAACTCCCAATTTTCTGCATTTTTTTGGCTTTTTTTCAATTGGATTTCATTTGATCCTATCTCCTTTCCAGAGCGTTTGTAAGCCTTTCTTTTGGGGTCGCAAGATTCCGTTTCCTTCCCGAAAGGAAATGAAATTTCCTTTCGGGAAGGGAACGGAATCTTGCGATTTCAATGGGGACCAAGAGAGGAATCTTTGGTGCATGTCCCTGCCCTAGATGACATGCCATGACTTTTGATGCCTTTGACTTTGGGAAAGATTTTTTTCTTTTTTTTTTTCCATTTTTTTTAAGCATCCATGCCATGTCTTTTATATCTTCCCCTCCACGTTGTGTCTTGCTCCTTGCAATTTTCCACTGCTTTGGCAATGTCTGGAAGCTTAGTTTTGGCATGTTTTGGTATTTTGCACTGCTCTGCTATAATCCCGGTCCATTTTCTTAGAGTCACTAAATTGCCCAAATTTCCCAAATTTTTTTTTTCTCCTCCAATTGCAATTCCTTAGCTGGTATCTCCATTCCAGCCTGTTTGAAAGTCCTTCTTTTCTGTTTTGGCCTTCAGCGGGGATCAATTCTGGCAAGCTTTGCTGCATGTGCCTGCACTTCATAGCATATGGGAAAATTTTTTCTTTTTTAATTTAGGTTTTTTATGTCCATATTATGTTCCTCATACCTTCCCCTCCACGTTGTGTCTTGCTCCTTGCAATTTTCCACTGCTTTGGCAATGTCTGGAAGCTTAGTTTTGGCATGTTTTGGTATTTTGCACTGCTCTGCTATAATCCCGGTCCATTTTCTTAGAGTCACTAAATTGCCCAAATTTCCCCAAATTTTTTTTTTTCTCCTCCAATTGCAATTCCTTAGCTGGTATCTCCATTCCAGCCTGTTTGAAAGTCCTTCTTTTCTCTTTTGGCCTCAGCGGGGATCACTTTTGCAAGCTTTGCTGCATGTGCCTCCATTTCATAGAATATGGAAAATTTTTTTCTTTTTAATTTTAGATTTTTAAGTGTCCATACCATGTTCCTCATATCCTCTCCTCCACGTTGTGTCTTCCTCCTTGCCATTTTCCCCTGCTTTGGCAACGTCTGGAGCTTAGTTGGCATGTTTTGGTCCTTTGCAATGCAGCTCATTTCCTCACAGACCATTTCTTGAAGACACTAAAACTCCCAATTTTCTGCATTTTTTTGGCTTTTTTTCAATTGGATTTCATTTGATCCTATCTCCTTTCCAGAGCGTTTGTAAGCCTTTCTTTATGGGGTCGCAAGATTCCGTTTCCTTCCCGAAAGGAAATGAAATTTCCTTTCGGGAAGGGAACGGAATCTTGCGATTTCAATGGGGACCAAGAGAGGAATCTTTGGTGCATGTCCCTGCCCTAGATGACATGCCATGACTTTTGATGCCTTTGACTTTGGGAAAGATTTTTTTTCTTTTTTTTTCCATTTTTTTAAGCATCCATGCCATGTCTTTTATCTTCCCCTCCACGTTGTGTCTTGCTCCTTGCAATTTTCCACTGCTTTGGCAATGTCTGGAAGCTTAGTTTTGGCATGTTTTGGTATTTTGCACTGCTCTGCTATAATCCCGGTCCATTTACTTAGAGTCACTAAATTGCCCAAATTTCCCAATTTTTTTTTTTTCTCCTCCAATTGCAATTCCGTAGCTGGTATCTCCATTCCAGCCTGTTTGAAAGTCCTTCTTTTCTCTTTGGCCTTCAGCGGGGATCAATTCTGGCAAGCTTTGCTGCATGTGCCTGCACTTCATAGCATATGGGAAAATTTTTTCTTTTTTAATTTTAGGTTTTTTTAAGTGTCCATATTATGTTCCTCATACCTTCCCCTCCACGTTGTGTCTTGCTCCTTGCAATTTTCCACTGCTTTGGCAATGTCTGGAAGCTTAGTTTTGGCATGTTTTGTATTTTGGTATTTTGCACTGCTCTGCTATAATCCCGGTCCATTTCTTAGAGTCACTAAATTGCCCAAATTTCCCAAATTTTTTTTTTTTCTCCTCCAATTGCAATTCCTAGCTGGTATCTCCATTCCAGCCTGTTTGAAAGTCCTTCTTTTCTCTTTTGGCCTTCAGCGGGGATCACTTTTGGCAAGCTTTGCTGCATGTGCCTCCATTTCATAGAATATGGGAAAATTTTTTCTTTTTAATTTAGATTTTTAAGTGTCCATACCATGTTCCTCCTATCCTCTCCTCCACGTTGTGTCTTCCTCCTTGCCATTTTTCCCCTGCTTTGGCAACGTCTGGAGCTTAGTTTTGGCATGTTTTGGTCCTTTGCAATGCAGCTCATTTCCTCACAGACCATTTCTTGAAGACACTAAAACTCCCAATTTTCTGCATTTTTTTGGCTTTTTTTCAATTGGATTTCATTTGATCCTATCTCCTTTCCAGAGCGTTTGTAAGCCTTTCTTTATGGGGTCGCAAGATTCCGTTTCCTTCCCGAAAGGAAATGAAATTTCCTTTCGGGAAGGGAAACGGAATCTTGCGATTTCAATGGGACCAAGAGAGGAATCTTTGGTGCATGTCCCTGCCCTAGATGACATGCCATGACTTTTGATGCCTTTGACTTTGGGAAAGATTTTTTTCTTTTTTTTTTTTCCATTTTTTTTAAGCATCCATGCCATGTCTTTTATATCTTCCCCTCCACGTTGTGTCTTGCTCCTTGCAATTTTCCACTGCTTTGGCAATGTCTGGAAGCTTAGTTTTGGCATGTTTTGGTATTTTGCACTGCTCTGCTATAATCCCGGTCCATTTTCTTAGAGTCACTAAATTGCCCAAATTTCCCAAATTTTTTTTTTTTTCTCCAATTGCAATTCCGTAGCTGGTATCTCCATTCCAGCCTGAAAGTCCTTCTTTTCTCTTTTGGCCTTCAGCGGGGATCACTTCTGGCAAGCTTTGCTGCATGTGCCTGCATTTCATAGCATATGGGAAAATTTTTTCTTTTTTAATTTTAGATTTTTAAGTGTCCATACCATGTTCCTCCTATCCTCTCCTCCACGTTGTGTCTTGCTCCTTGCCATTTTCCCCTGCTTTGGCAACGTCTGGAGCTTAGTTTTGGCATGTTTTGGTCCTTTGCAATGCAGCTCATTTCCTCACAGACCATTTCTTGAAGACACTAAAACTCCCAATTTTCTGCATTTTTTTGCTTTTTTTCAATTGGATTTCATTTGATCCTATCTCCTTTCCAGAGCGTTTGTAAGCCTTTCTTTATGGGGTCGCAAGATTCCGTTTCCTTCCCGAAAGGAATGAAATTTCCTTTCGGGAAGGGAAACGGAATCTTGCGATTTCAATGGGGACCAAGAGAGGAATCTTTGGTGCATGTCCCTGCCCTAGATGACATGCCATGACTTTTGATGCCTTTGACTTTGGGAAAGATTTTTTTCTTTTTTTTTCCATTTTTTTTAAGCATCCATGCCATGTCTTTTATATCTTCCCCTCCACGTTGTGTCTTGCTCCTTGCAATTTTCCACTGCTTTGGCAATGTCTGGAAGCTTAGTTTTGGCATGTTTTGGTATTTTGCACTGCTCTGCTATAATCCCGTCCATTTTCTTAGAGTCACTAAATTGCCCAAATTTCCCAAATTTTTTTTTTTTTCTCCTCCAATTGCAATTCCGTAGCTGGTATCTCCATTCCAGCCTGTTTGAAAGTCCTTCTTTTCTGTTTTGGCCTTCAGCGGGGATCAATTCTGGCAAGCTTTGCTGCATGTGCCTGCACTTCATAGCATATGGGAAAATTTTTTCTTTTTTAATTTTAGTTTTTTAATGTCCATATTATGTTCCTCATACCTTCCCCTCCACGTTGTGTCTTGCTCCTTGCAATTTTCCACTGCTTTGGCAATGTCTGGAAGCTTAGTTTTGGCATGTTTTTGGTATTTTTGCATTTGCACTGCTCTCAATAATCCCGACCATTTTCTTAGGTCACTAAATTGCCCAAATTTCCAAATTTTTTTTTTTCTCCTTCAATTCCTATTCCTTAGCTGTATCTCCATTCAGCCTGTTTGAAAGTCCTTCTTTTCTGTTTTGGCCTTCAGGGGATCATTCTGCAAGCTTTTTGCTGCATGTGCCTGCCCTTCATAGCATATGGGAAAATTTTTTCTTTTTTAATTTTAGATTTTTTTAAGTTTCCATATATGTTCCTATTACCTTCCCCTCCACGTTGTGTCTTGCTCCTTGCAATTTTCCACTGCTTTGGCAATGTCTGGAAGCTTAGTTTTGGCATGTTTTGGTATTTTGCACTGCTCTGCTATAATCCCGTCCATTTTCTTAGAGTCACTAAATTGCCCAAATTTCCAAATTTTTTTTTTTTTTCTCCTCCAATTGCAATTCCGTAGCTGGTATCTCCATTCCAGCCTGTTTGAAAGTCCTTCTTTTCTCTTTTGGCCTTCAGCGGGATCACTTTTGGCAAGCTTTGCTGCATGTGCCTCCATTTCATAGAATATGGGAAAATTTTTTCTTTTTAAATTTTAGATTTTAAAGTGTCCATACCATGTTCCTCCTATCCTCTCCTCCACGTTGTTCTCCTCCTTGCCATTTTCCCCTGCTTTGGCAACGTCTGGGAGCTTAGTTTTGGCATGTTTGGTCCTTTGCAATGCAGCTCATTTCCTCACAGACCATTTCTTGAAGACACTAAAACTCCAATTTTCTGCATTTTTTTGCTTTTTTCAATTGGATTTCATTTGATCCTATCTCCTTTCCAGAGCGTTTGTAAGCCTTTCTTTATATGGTCGCAAGATTCCGTTTCCTTCCCGAAAGGAAATGAAATTTCCTTTCGGGAAGGGAAACGGAATCTTGCGATTTCAATGGGGACCAAGAGAGGGATCTTTGGTGCATGTCCCTGCCCTAGATGACATGCCATGACTTTTGATGCCTTTGACTTTGGAAAATTTTTTCTTTTTTTTTTCCATTTTTTTTAAGCATCCATGCCATGTCTTTTATATCTTCCCCTCCACGTTGTGTCTTGCTCCTTGCAATTTTCCACTGCTTTGGCAATGTCTGGAAGCTTAGTTTTGGCATGTTTTGGTATTTTGCACTGCTCTGCTATAATCCCGGTCCATTTTCTAGAGTCACTAAATTGCCCAAATTTCCCAAATTTTTTTTTTTCTCCTCCAATTGCAATTCCTTAGCTGGTATCTCCATTCCAGCCTGTTTGAAAGTCCTTCTTTTCTCTTTTGGCCTTCAGCGGGGATCAATTCTGCAAGCTTTGCTGCATGTGCCTGCACTCATAGCATATGGGAAAATTTTTTTTTTTAATTTTAGATTTTTAAGTGTCCATACCATGTTCCTCCTATCCTCTCCTCCACGTTGTGTCTTCTCCTTGCCATTTTCCCCTGCTTTGGCAACGTCTGGGAGCTTAGTTTTGGCATGTTTTGGTCCTTTGCAATGCAGCTCATTTCCTCACAGACCATTTCTTGAAGACACTAAAACTCCCAATTTTCTGCATTTTTTTTGGCTTTTTTTCAATTGGATTTCATTTGATCCTATCTCCTTTCCAGAGCGTTTGTAAGCCTTTCTTTATGGGGTCGCAAGATTCCGTTTCCCTTCCCGAAAGGAAATGAAATTTCCTTTCGGGAAGGAAACGGAATCTTGCGATTTCAATGGGGACCAAGAGAGGAATCTTTGGTGCATGTCCCTGCCCTAGATGACATGCCATGACTTTTGATGCCTTTGACTTTGGAAAGATTTTTTTCTTTTTTTTCCATTTTTTTTAAGCATCCATGCCATGTCTTTTATATCTTCCCCTCCACGTTGTGTCTTGCTCCTTGCAATTTTTCCACTGCTTTGGCAATGTCTGGAAGCTTAGTTTTGGCATGTTTTGGTATTTTGCACTGCTCTGCTATAATCCCGGTCCATTTCTTAGAGTCACTAAATTGCCCAAATTTCCCAAATTTTTTTTTTTTCTCCTCCAATTGCAATTCCTTAGCTGGTATCTCCATTCCAGCCTGTTTGAAAGTCCTTCTTTTCTGTTTTGGCCTTCAGCGGGGATCAATTCTGGCAAGCTTGCTGCATGTGCCTCCACTTCATAGCATATGGGAAAATTTTTTCTTTTTTATTTTAGGTTTTTTTACTGTCCATATTATGTTCCTCATACCTTCCCCTCCACGTTGTGTCTTCCTCCTTGCAATTTTCCACTGCTTTGGCAATGTCTGGAAGCTTAGTTTTGGCATGTTTTGGTTTTTGCACTGCTCTGCTATAATCCCGGACCATTTCTTAGAGACACTAAATTGCCCAAATTTCCCAAATTTTTTTTTTTTCTCCTCCATTTCCAATCCTTAGCTGGTATCTCCATTCCAGCCGTTTTAAAGTCCTTCTTTTCTGTTTTTGGCCTTCAGCGGGAATCAATTCTGGCAAGCTTTTGCTGCATGTGCCTGCACTTCATATGCATATGGGGAAATTTTTTCTTTTTTAATTTTAGGTTTTTTAAGTGCCATATTATGTTCCTCATACCTTCCCCTCCACGTTGTGTCTTGCTCCTTGCAATTTTCCACTGCTTGGCAATGTCTGGAAGCTTAGTTTTGGCATGTTTTGGTATTTTGCACTGCTCTGCTATAATCCCGGTCCATTTTCTTAGAGTCACTAAATTGCCCAAATTTCCCAAATTTTTTTTTTTCTCCTCCAATTGCAATTCCGTAGCTGGATCTCCATTCCAGCCTGTTTGAAAGTCCTTCTTTTCTCTTTTGGCCTTCAGCGGGGATCACTTTTGGCAAGCTTTGCTGCATGTGCCTCCATTTCATAGAATATGGGAAATTTTTTCTTTTTTAATTTTAGATTTTTAAGTGTCCATACCATGTTCCTCTATCCTCTCCTCCACGTTGTGTCTTCCTCCTTGCATTTTCCCCTGCTTTGGCACGTCTGGAGCTTAGTTTTGGCATGTTTTGGTCCTTTGCAATGCAGCTCATTTCCTCACAGACCATTTCTTGAAGACACTAAAACTCCCAATTTTCTGCATTTTTTTGGCTTTTTTTCAATTGGATTTCATTTGATCCTATCTCCTTTCCAGAGCGTTTGTAAGCCTTTCTTTATGGGGTCGCAAGATTCCGTTTCCTTCCCGAAAGGAAATGAAATTTCCTTTCGGAAGGGAAACGGAATCTTGCGATTTCAATGGGGACCAAGAGAGGAATCTTTGGTGCATGTCCCTGCCCTAGATGACATGCCATGACTTTTGATGCCTTTGACTTTGGAAGATTTTTTTTCTTTTTTTTTCCATTTTTTTTAAGCATCCATGCCATGTCTTTTATATCTTCTCCTCCACGTTGTGTCTTGCTCCTTGCAATTTTCCACTGCTTTGGCAATGTCTGGAAGCTTAGTTTGGCATGTTTTGGTATTTTGCACTGCTCTGCTATAATCCCGTCCATTTTCTTAGAGTCACTAAATTGCCCAAATTTCCCAAATTTTTTTTTTTCTCCTCCAATTGCATTCCGTAGCTGGTATCTCCATTCCAGCCTGTTTGAAAGTCCTTCTTTTCTCTTTTGGCCTTCAGCGGGGATCACTTTTGGCAAGCTTTGCTGCATGTGCCTCCATTTCATAGAATATGGAAAATTTTTCTTTTTTAATTTTAGATTTTTAAGTGTCCATACCATGTTCCTCATATCCTCTCCTCCACGTTGTGTCTTCCTCCTTGCCATTTTCCCCTGCTTTGGCAACGTCTGGGAGCTTAGTTTTGGCATGTTTTGGTCCTTTGCAATGCAGCTCATTTCCTCACAGACCATTTCTTGAAGACACTAAAACTCCCAATTTTCTGCATTTTTTTGGCTTTTTTTCAATTGGATTTCATTTGATCCTATCTCCTTTCCAGAGCGTTTGTAAGCCTTTCTTTATGGGGTCGCAAGATTCCGTTTCCTTCCCGAAAGGAAATGAAATTTCCTTTCGGGAAGGGAAACGGAATCTTGCGATTTCAATGGGGACCAAGAGAGGAATCTTTGGTGCATGTCCCTGCCCTAATGACATGCCATGACTTTTGATGCCTTTGACTTTGGGAAAGATTTTTTTTTTTTTTTTTTTCCATTTTTTTAAGCATCCATGCCATGTCTTTTATATCTTCCCCTCCACGTTGTGTCTTGCTCCTTGCAATTTTCCACTGCTTTGGCAATGTCTGGAAGCTTAGTTTTGGCATGTTTTGGTATTTTGCACTGCTCTGCTATAATCCCGGTCCATTTTCTTAGAGTCACAAAATTGCCCAAATTTCCCAAATTTTTTTTTTTTCTCCTCCAATTGCAATTCCGTAGCTGGTATCTCCATTCCAGCCTGTTTGAAAGTCCTTCTTTTCTGTTTTGGCCTTCAGCGGGGATCAATTCTGGCAAGCTTTGCTGCATGTGCCTCCACTTCATAGCATATGGGAAAATTTTTTCTTTTTTAATTTTAGGTTTTTTTAAGTGTCCATATTATGTTGTCCTCATACCTTCCCCTCCACGTTGTGTCTTGCTCCTTGCAATTTTCCACTGCTTTGGCAATGTCTGGAAGCTTAGTTTGGCATGTTTTGGTATTTTGCACTGCTCTGCTATAATCCCGGTCCATTTCTTGAGTCACTAAATTGCCCAAATTTCCCAAATTTTTTTTTTTCTCCTCCAATTGCAATTCCTTAGCTGGTATCTCCATTCCAGCCTGTTTGAAAGTCTTCTTTTCTGTTTTGGCCTTCAGCGGGGATCACTTTCTGGCAAGCTTTGCTGCATGTGCCTGCACATCAGAGCATATGGGAAAATTTTTTCTTTTTTATTTTAGATTTTTTTAAGTGTCCATACCATGTTCCTCATACCTTCCCCTCCACGTTGTGTCTTGCTCCTTGCAATTTTCCACTGCTTTGGCAATGTCTGGAAGCTTAGTTTTGGCATGTTTTGGTATTTTGCACTGCTCTGCTATATTCCCGGTCCATTTCTTAAGTCACTAAATTGCCCAATTTCCAAATTTTTTTTTTTCTCCTCCAATTGCAATTCCTTAGCTGGTATCTCCATTCCAGCCTGTTTGAAAGTCCTTCTTTTCTTGGGGCCTTCACGGGGATCACTTTTGGCAAGCTTTGCTGCATGTGCCTCCATTTCATAGAATATGGGAAAATTTTTTCTTTTTTAATTTTAGATTTTTAAGTGTCCATACCATGTTCCTCCTATCCTCCTCCTCCACGTTGTGTCTTGCTCCTTGCCATTTTCCCCTGCTTTGGCAACGTCTGGAGCTTAGTTTTGGCATGTTTTGGTCCTTTGCAATGCAGCTCATTTCCTCACAGACCATTTCTTGAAGACACTAAAACTCCAATTTTCTGCATTTTTTTTGGCTTTTTTCAATTGGATTTCATTTGATCCTATCTCCTTTCCAGAGCGTTTGTAAGCCTTTCTTTATGGGTCGCAAGATTCCGTTTCCTCCCGAAAGGAAATGAAATTTCCTTTCGGGAAGGGAAACGAATCTTGCGATTTCAATGGGGACCAAGAGAGGAATCTTTGGTGCATGTCCCTGCCCTAGATGACATGCCATGACTTTTGATGCCTTTGACTTTGGGAAAGATTTTTTTCTTTTTTTTCCATTTTTTTTAAGCATCCATGCCATGTCTTTTATATCTTTCCCTCCACGTTGTGTCTTGCTCCTTGCAATTTTCCACTGCTTTGGCAATGTCTGGAAGCTTAGTTTTGGCATGTTTTGGTATTTTGCACTGCTCTGCTATAATCCCGGTCCATTTTCTTAGAGTCACTAAATTGCCCAAATTTCCCAAATTTTTTTTTTCTCCTCCAATTGCAATTCTTAGCTGGTATCTCCATTCCAGCCTGTTTGAAAGTCCTTCTTTTCTGTTTTGGCCTTCAGCGGGGATCACTTTTGGCAAGCTTTGCTGCATGTGCCTCCATTTCATAGAATATGGAAAATTTTTTCTTTTTTAATTTTAGATTTTTAAGTGTCCATACCATGTTCCTCCTATCCTCTCCTCCACGTTGTGTCTTCCTCCTTGCCATTTTCCCCTGCTTTGGCAACGTCTGGGAGCTTAGTTTTGGCATGTTTTGGTCCTTTGCAATGCAGCTCATTTCCTCACAGACCATTTCTTGAAGACACTAAAACTCCCAATTTCTGCATTTTTTTTTTGGCTTTTTTTCAATTGGATTTCATTTGATCCTATCTCCTTTCCAGAGCGTTTGTAAGCCTTTCTTTATGGGTCGCAAGATTCCGTTTCCTTCCCGAAAGGAAATGAAATTTCCTTCGGGAAGGGAAACGGAATCTTGCGATTTCAATGGGGACCAAGAGAGGAATCTTTGGTGCATGTCCCTGCCCTAGATGACATGCCATGACTTTTGATGCCTTTGACTTTGGAAAGATTTTTTTCTTTTTTTTTCCATTTTTTTTTAGCATCCATGCCATGTCTTTTATATCTTCCCCTCCACGTTGTGTCTTGCTCCTTGCAATTTTCCACTGCTTTGGCAATGTCTGGAAGCTTAGTTTTGGCATGTTTTGGTATTTTGCACTGCTCTGCTATAATCCCGGTCCATTTTCTTAGAGTCACTAAATTGCCCAAATTTCCCAAATTTTTTTTTTTCTCCTCCAATTGCAATTCCTTAGCTGGTATCTCCATTCCAGCCTGTTTGAAAGTCCTTCTTTCTCTTTTTTGGCCTTCAGCGGGGATCAATTCTGGCAAGCTTTGCTGCATGTGCCTCCACTTCATAGCATATGGGAAAATTTTTTCTTTTTAATTTTAGGTTTTTTTAAGTGTCCATATTATGTTCCTCATACCTTCCCCTCCACGTTGTGTCTTGCTCCTTGCAATTTTCCACTGCTTTGGCAATGTCTGGGAGCTTAGTTTTTGGCATGTTTTGGTATTTTGCACTGCTCTGCTATAATCCCGGTCCATTTCTTGAGTCACTAAATTCCCAAATTTTCTGCAAATTTTTTTTTTTCTCCTCCATTTGCAATTCCTTAGCTGGTATCTCCATTCCAGCCTGTTTGAAAGTCCTTCTTTTCTCTTTTGGCCTTCAGCGGGGATCAATTCTGGCAAGCTTTGCTGCATGTGCCTGCACTTCATAGCATATGGGGAAATTTTTTCTTTTTTAATTTTAGGTTTTTTAAGTGTCCATATTATGTTCCTCATACCTTCCCCTCCACGTTGTGTCTTGCTCCTTGCAATTTTCCACTGCTTTGGCAATGTCTGGAAGCTTAGTTTTGGCATGTTTTGGTATTTTGCACTGCTCTGCTATAATCCCGGTCCATTTCTTAGAGTCACTAAATTGCCCAAATTTCCCAAATTTTTTTTTTTCTCCTCCAATTGCAATTCCGTAGCTGGTATCTCCATTCCAGCCTGTTTGAAAGTCCTTCTTTTCTCTTTTGGCCTTCAGCGGGATCACTTTTGGCAAGCTTTGCTGCATGTGCCTCCATTTCATAGAATATGGGAAAATTTTTTCTTTTTTAATTTTAGATTTTTAAGTGTCCATACCATGTTCCTCCTATCCTCTCCTCCACGTTGTGTCTTCCTCCTTGCCATTTTCCCCTGCTTTGGCAACGTCTGGGAGCTTAGTTTTGGCATGTTTTGGTCCTTTGCAATGCAGCTCATTTCCTCACAGACCATTTCTTGAAGACACTAAAACTCCCAATTTTCTGCATTTTTTTGGCTTTTTTTCAATTGGATTTCATTTGATCCTATCTCCTTTCCAGAGCGTTTGTAAGCCTTTCTTTATGGGTCGCAAGATTCCGTTTCCTTCCCGAAAGGAAATGAAATTTCCTTTCGGGAAGGGAAACGGAATCTTGCGATTTCAATGGGGACCAAGAGAGGAATCTTTGGTGCATGTCCCTGCCCTAGATGACATGCCATGACTTTTGATGCCTTTGACTTTGGGAAAGATTTTTTTCTTTTTTTTTCCATTTTTTTTAAGCATCCATGCCATGTCTTTTATATCTTCCCCTCCACGTTGTGTCTTGCTCCTTGCAATTTTCCACTGCTTTGGCAATGTCTGGAAGCTTAGTTTTGGCATGTTTTGGTATTTTGCACTGCTCTGCTATAATCCCGGTCCATTTTCTTAGAGTCACTAAATTGCCCAAATTTCCCAAATTTTTTTTTTTTCTCCTCCAATTGCAATTCCGTAGCTGGTATCTCCATTCCAGCCTGTTTGAAAGTCCTTCTTTTCTCTTTTGGCCTTCAGCGGGGATCACTTTGGCAAGCTTTGCTGCATGTGCCTGCACTTCATAGAATATGGGAAAATTTTTTCTTTTTTAATTTTAGATTTTTAAGTGTCCATACCATGTTCCCCTATCCTCTCCTCCACGTTGTGTCTTCCTCCTTGCCATTTTCCCCTGCTTTGGCAACGTCTGGGAGCTTAGTTTTGGCATGTTTTGGTCCTTTGCAATGCAGCTCATTTCCTCACAGACCATTTCTTGAAGACACTAAAACTCCCAATTTTCTGCATTTTTTTGGCTTTTTTCAATTGGATTTCATTTGATCCTATCTCCTTTCCAGAGCGTTTGTAAGCCTTTCTTTATGGGGTCGCAAGATTCCGTTTCCTTCCCGAAAGAAAATGAAATTTCCTTTCGGGAAGGGAAACGGAATCTTGCGATTTCAATGGGAACCAAGAGAGGAATCTTTGGTGCATGTCCCTGCCCTAGATGACATGCCATGACTTTTGATGCCTTTGACTTTGGAAAGATTTTTTCTTTTTTTTTTCCATTTTTTTTTAAGCATCCATGCCATGTCTTTTATATCTTCCCCTCCACGTTGTGTCTTGCTCCTTGCAATTTTCCACTGCTTTGGCAATGTCTGGAAGCTTAGTTTTGGCATGTTTTGGTATTTTGCACTGCTCTGCTATAATCCCGGTCCATTTTCTTAGAGTCACTAAATTGCCCAAATTTCCCAAATTTTTTTTTTTCTCCTCCAATTGCAATTCCGTAGCTGGTATCTCCATTCCAGCCTGTTTGAAAGTCCTTCTTTTCTGTTTTGGCCTTCAGCGGGGATCAATTCTGGCAAGCTTTGCTGCATGTGCCTGCACTTCATAGCATATGGGGAAATTTTTTTCTTTTTTAATTTTAGGTTTTTTAAGTGTCCATATTATGTTCCTCATACCTCCCCTCCACGTTGTGTCTTGCTCCTTGCAATTTTCCACTGCTTTGGCAATGTCTGGAAGCTTAGTTTTGGCATTTTTTGGTATTTTGCACTGCTCTGCTATAATCCCGGTCCATTTTCTTAGAGTCACTAAATTGCCCAAATTTCCCAAATTTTTTTTTTTTCTCCTCCAATTGCAATTCCGTAGCTGTATCTCCATTCCAGCCTGTTTGAAAGTCCTTCTTTTCTCTTTTGGCCTTCAGCGGGGATCACTTTTGGCAAGCTTTGCTGCATGTGCCTCCATTCATAGATATGGGAAAATTTTTTCTTTTTAATTTTAGATTTTTAAGTGTCCATACCATGTTCCTCCTATCCTCTCCTCCACGTTGTGTCTTGCTCCTTGCCATTTTCCCCTGCTTTGGCAACGTCTGGGAGCTTAGTTTTGGCATGTTTTGGTCCTTTGCAATGCAGCTCATTTCCTCACAGACCATTTCTTGAAGACACTAAAACTCCCAATTTTCTGCATTTTTTTGGCTTTTTTTCAATTGGATTTCATTTGATCCTATCTCCTTTCCAGAGCGTTTGTAAGCCTTTCTTTATGGGGTCGCAAGATTCCGTTTCCTTTCCCGAAAGGAAACGGAATCTTGCGATTTCAATGGGGACCAAGAGAGGAATCTTTGGTGCATGTCCCTGCCCTAGATGACATGCCATGACTTTTGATGCCTTTGACTTGGGAAAGATTTTTTTTTTTTTTCCATTTTTTTAAGCATCCATGCCATGTCTTTTATATCTTCCCCTCCACGTTGTGTCTTGCTCCTTGCAATTTTCCACTGCTTTGGCAATGTCTGGAAGCTTAGTTTTGGCATGTTTTGGTATTTTGCACTGCTCTGCTATAATCCCGGTCCATTTTCTAGAGTCACTAAATTGCCCAAATTTCCCAAATTTTTTTTTTTTCTCCTCCAATTGCAATTCCTTAGCTGGTATCTCCATTCCAGCCTGTTTGAAAGTCCTTCTTTTCTCTTTTGGCCTTCAGCGGGATCACTTTTGGCAAGCTTTGCTGCATGTGCCTCCATTTCATAGAATATGGGAAAATTTTTTCTTTTTTAATTTTAGATTTTTAAGTGTCCATACCATGTTCCTCATATCCTCTCCTCCACGTTGTGTCTTCCTCCTTGCCATTTTCCCCTGCTTTGGCAACGTCTGGGAGCTTAGTTTTGGCATGTTTTGGTCCTTTGCAATGCAGCTCATTCCTCACAGACCATTTCTTGAAGACACTAAAACTCCCAATTTTCTGCATTTTTTTGGCTTTTTTTCAATTGGATTTCATTTGATCCTATCTCCTTTCCAGAGCGTTTGTAAGCCTTTCTTTATGGGTCGCAAGATTCCGTTTCCTTCCCGAAAGGAAATGAAATTCCTTTCGGGAAGGGAAACGGAATCTTGCGATTTCAATGGGGACCAAGAGAGGAATCTTTGGTGCATGTCCCTGCCCTAGATGACATGCCATGACTTTTGATGCCTTTGACTTTGGGAAAGATTTTTTTTCTTTTTTTTTCCATTTTTTTTTAAGCATCCATGCCATGTCTTTTATATCTTCCCCTCCACACGTTGTGTCTTGCTCCTTGCAATTTTCCACTGCTTTGGCAATGTCTGGAAGCTTAGTTTTGGCATGTTTTGGTATTTTGCACTGCTCTGCTATAATCCCGGTCCATTTCTTAGAGTCACTAAATTGCCCAAATTTCCCAAATTTTTTTTTTCTCCTCCAATTGCAATTCCGTAGCTGGTATCTCCATTCCAGCCTGTTTGAAAGTCCTTCTTTTCTCTTTTGGCTTCAGGGGGATCACTCTGGCAAGCTTTGCTGCATGTGCCTGCACTTCATAGCATATGGGAAAATTTTTTTCTTTTAATTTTTGGTTTTTAAGTCCATATTATGTTCCTCATACCTTCCCCTCCACGTTGTGTCTTGCTCCTTGCAATTTTCCACTGCTTTGGCAATGTCTGGAAGCTTAGTTTTGGCATGTTTTGGTATTTTGCACTGCTCTGCTATAATCCCGGTCCATTTTCTTAGAGTCACTAAATTGCCCAAATTTCCCAAATTTTTTTTTTTCTCCTCCAATTGCAATTCCGTAGCTGATATCTCCATTCCAGCCTGTTTGAAAGTCCTTCTTTTCTGTTTTGGCCTTCAGCGGGGATCAATTCTGGCAAGCTTTGCTGCATGTGCCTGCACTTCATAGCATATGGGGAAATTTTTTCTTTTTTAATTTTTAGTTTTTAAGTGTCCATATATGTTCCTCATACCTTCCCCTCCACGTTGTGTCTTGCTCCTTGCAATTTTCCACTGCTTTGGCAATGTCTGGAAGCTTAGTTTTGGCATGTTTTGGTATTTTGCACTGCTCTGCTATAATCCCGGTCCATTTTCTTAGAGTCACTAAATTGCCCAAATTTCCCAAATTTTTTTTTTTCTCCTCCAATTGCAATTCCTTAGCTGGTATCTCCATTCCAGCCTGTTTGAAAGTCCTTCTTTTCTTTTTTGCCTTCAGCGGGGATCAATTTTTGGCAAGCTTTGCTGCATGTGCCTCCATTTCATAGAATATGGGAAAATTTTTTCTTTTTTAATTTTAGATTTTTAAGTGTCCATACCATGTTCCTCCTATCCTCTCCTCCACGTTGTGTCTTCCTCCTTGCCATTTTCCCCTGCTTTGGCAACGTCTGGAGCTTAGTTTTGGCATGTTTTGGTCCTTTGCAATGCAGCTCATTTCCTCACAGACCATTTCTTGAAGACACTAAAACTCCCAATTTTCTGCATTTTTTTGGCTTTTTTTCAATTGGATTTCATTTGATCCTATCTCCTTTCCAGAGCGTTTGTAAGCCTTTCTTTATGGGTCGCAAGATTCCGTTTCCTTCCCGAAAGGAAATGAAATTTCCTTTCGGGAAGGGAAACGGAATCTTGCGATTTCAATGGGACCAAGAGAGGAATCTTTGGTGCATGTCCCTGCCCTAGATGACATGCCATGACTTTTGATGCCTTTGACTTTGGGAAAGATTTTTTCTTTTTTTTTTCCATTTTTTTTAAGCATCCATGCCATGTCTTTTATATCTTCCCCTCCACGTTGTGTCTTGCTCCTTGCAATTTTCCACTGCTTTGGCAATGTCTGGAAGCTTAGTTTTGGCATGTTTTGGTATTTTGCACTGCTCTGCTATAATCCCGGTCCATTTTCTTAGAGTCACTAAATTGCCCAAATTTCCCAAATTTTTTTTTTTCCTCCTCCAATTGCAATTCCGTAGCTGGTATCTCCATTCCAGCCTGTTTGAAAGTCCTTCTTTTCTGTTTTGGCCTTCAGCGGGGATCAATTCTGGCAAGCTTTGCTGCATGTGCCTGCACTTCATAGCATATGGGAAAATTTTTTCTTTTTTAATTTTAGGTTTTTTTAAGTGTCCATATTATGTTCCTCATACCTTCCCCTCCACGTTGTGTCTTGCTCCTTGCAATTTTCCACTGCTTTGGCAATGTCTGGAAGCTTAGTTTTGGCATGTTTTGGTATTTTGCACTGCTCTGCTATAATCCCGGTCCATTTTCTTAGAGTCACTAAATTGCCCAAATTTCCCAAATTTTTTTTTTCTCCTCCAATTGCAATTCCTTAGCTGGTATCTCCATTCCAGCCTGTTTGAAAGTCCTTCTTTTCTCTTTTGGCCTTCAGCGGGGATCACTTTTGGCAAGCTTTGCTGCATGTGCCTCCATTTCATAGCATATGGGAAAATTTTTTCTTTTTTAATTTTAGATTTTTTAAGTGTCCATACCATGTTCCTCCTATCCTCTCCTCCACGTTGTGTCTTCCTCCTTGCCATTTTCCCCTGCTTTGGCAACGTCTGGGAGCTTAGTTTTGGCATGTTTTGGTCCTTTGCAATGCAGCTCATTTCCTCACAGACCATTTCTTGAAGACACTAAAACTCCCAATTTTCTGCATTTTTTTGGCTTTTTTTCAATTGGATTTCATTTGATCCTATCTCCTTTCCAGAGCGTTTGTAAGCCTTTCTTTATGGGGTCGCAAGATTCCGTTTCCTTCCCGAAAGAAATGAAATTTCCTTTCGGGAAGGGAAACGGAATCTTGCGATTTCAATGGGGACCAAGAGAGGAATCTTTGGTGCATGTCCCTGCCCTAGATGACATGCCATGACTTTTGATGCCTTTGACTTTGGGAAAGATTTTTTTCTTTTTTTTTTCCATTTTTTTTAAGCATCCATGCCATGTCTTTTATATCTTCCCCTCCACGTTGTGTCTTGCTCCTTGCAATTTTCCACTGCTTTGGCAATGTCTGGAAGCTTAGTTTTGGCATGTTTTGGTATTTTGCACTGCTCTGCTATAATCCCGTCCATTTTCTTAGAGTCACTAAATTGCCCAAATTTCCCAAATTTTTTTTTTTTCTCCTCCAATTGCAATTCCGTAGCTGGTATCTCCATTCCAGCCTGTTTGAAAGTCCTTCTTTTCCTTTTGGCCTTCAGCGGGGATCAATTCTGGCAAGCTTTGCTGCATGTGCCTGCACTTCATAGCATATGGGAAAATTTTTTCTTTTTTTAATTTTAGGTTTTTTTAAGTGTCCATATTATGTTCCTCATACCTTCCCCTCCACGTTGTGTCTTGCTCCTTGCAATTTTCCACTGCTTTGGCAATGTCTGGAAGCTTAGTTTTGGCATGTTTTGGTATTTTGCACTGCTCTGCTATAATCCCGGTCCATTTTCTTAGAGTCACTAAATTGCCCAAATTTCCCAAATTTTTTTTTTCTCCTCCAATTGCAATTCCGTAGCTGGTATCTCCATTCCAGCCTGTTTGAAAGTCCTTCTTTTCTCTTTTGGCCTTCAGCGGGATCACTTGGCAAGCTTTGCTGCATGTGCCTCCATTTCATAGAATATGGGAAAATTTTTTCTTTTTAATTTTAGATTTTTAAGTGTCCATACCATGTTCCTCCTATCCTCTCCTCCACGTTGTGTCTTGCTCCTTGCCATTTTCCCCTGCTTTGGCAACGTCTGGGAGCTTAGTTTTGGCATGTTTTGGTCCTTTGCAATGCAGCTCATTTCCTCACAGACCATTTCTTGAAGACACTAAAACTCCCAATTTTCTGCATTTTTTGGCTTTTTTTCAATTGGATTTCATTTGATCCTATCTCCTTTCCAGAGCGTTTGTAAGCCTTTCTTTATGGGGTCGCAAGATTCCGTTTCCTTCCCGAAAGGAAATGAAATTTCCTTTCGGGAAGGGAAACGGAATCTTGCGATTTCAATGGGACCAAGAGAGGAATCTTTGGTGCATGTCCCTGCCCTAGATGACATGCCATGACTTTTGATGCCTTTGACTTTGGGAAAGATTTTTTCTTTTTTTTTCCATTTTTTTTAAGCATCCATGCCATGTCTTTTATATCTTCCCCTCCACGTTGTGTCTTGCTCCTTGCAATTTTCCACTGCTTTGGCAATGTCTGGAAGCTTAGTTTTGGCATGTTTTGGTATTTTGCACTGCTCTGCTATAATCCCGGTCCATTTTCTTAGAGTCACTAAATTGCCCAAATTTCCCAAATTTTTTTTTTTTTCTCCTCCAATTGCAATTCCGTAGCTGGTATCTCCATTCCAGCCTGTTTGAAAGTCCTCCTTCTTTTCTGTTTTGGCCTTCAGCGGGATCAATTCTGGCAAGCTTTGCTGCATGTGCCTGCACTTCATAGCATATGGGAAAATTTTTTCTTTTTTAATTTTAGGTTTTTAAGTGTCCATATTATGTTCCTCATACCTTCCCCTCCCACGTTGTGTCTTGCTCCTTGCAATTTTCCACTGCTTTGGCAATGTCTGGAAGCTTAGTTTTGGCATGTTTTGGTATTTTGCACTGCTCTGCTATAATCCCGGTCCATTTTCTTAAGTCACTAAATTGCCCAAATTTCCCAATTTTTTTTTTTTCTCCTCCAATTGCAATTCCTTAGCTGGTATCTCCATTCCAGCCTGTTTGAAAGTCCTTCTTTTCTCTTTTGGCCTTCAGCGGGGATCACTTTTGCAAGCTTTGCTGCATGTGCCTCCATTTCATAGAATATGGGAAAATTTTTTCTTTTTTAATTTTAGATTTTTAAGTGTCCATACCATGTTCCTCATATCCTCTCCTCCACGTTGTGTCTTGCTCCTTGCCATTTTCCCCTGCTTTGGCAACGTCTGGGAGCTTAGTTTTGGCATGTTTTGGTCCTTTGCAATGCAGCTCATTTCCTCACAGACCATTTCTTGAAGACACTAAAACTCCCAATTTCTGCATTTTTTTGGCTTTTTTCAATTGGATTCATTTGATCCTATCTCCTTTCCAGAGCGTTTGTAAGCCTTTCTTTATGGGGTCGCAAGATTCCGTTTCCTTCCCGAAAGGAAATGAAATTTCCTTTCGGGAAGGGAAACGGAATCTTGCGATTTCAATGGGGACCAAGAGAGGAATCTTGGTGCATGTCCCTGCCCTAGATGACATGCCATGACTTTTGATGCCTTTGACTTTGGGAAAGATTTTTTCTTTTTTTTTCCATTTTTTTAAGCATCCATGCCATGTCTTTTATATCTCCCCTCCACGTTGTGTCTTCTCCTTGCAATTTTCCACTGCTTTGGCAATGTCTGGAAGCTTAGTTTTGGCATGTTTTGGTATTTTGCACTGCTCTGCTATAATCCCGGTCCATTTTCTTAGAGTCACTAAATTGCCCAAATTTCCCAAATTTTTTTTTTTTCTCCTCCAATTGCAATTCCTTAGCTGGTATCTCCATTCCAGCCTGTTTGAAAGTCCTTCTTTTCTTTTTGGCCTTCAGCGGGGATCAATTCTGGCAAGCTTTGCTGCATGTGCCTGCACTTCATAGCATATGGGAAAATTTTTTCTTTTTTAATTTTAGGTTTTTTTAAGTGTCCATATTATGTTCCTCATCCTTCCCCTCCACGTTGTGTCTTGCTCCTTGCAATTTTCCACTGCTTTGGCAATGTCTGGAAGCTTAGTTTTGGCATGTTTTGGTATTTTGCACTGCTCTGCTATAATCCCGGTCCATTTTCTTAGAGTCACTAAAATGCCCAAATTTCCCAAATTTTTTTTTTTCTCCTCCAATTGCAATTCCTTAGCTGTATCCTCCATTCCAGCCTGTTTGAAAGTCCTTCTTTTCTCTTTTGGCCTTCAGCGGGGATCAATTCTGGCAAGCTTTGCTGCATGTGCCTGCACTTCATAGCATATGGGAAATTTTTTCTTTTTAACTTTAGGTTTTTTTAAGTGTCCATATTATGTTCCTCATACCTTCCCCTCCACGTTGTGTCTTGCTCCTTGCAATTTTCCACTGCTTTGGCAATGTCTGGAAGCTTAGTTTTGGCATGTTTTGGTATTTTGCACTGCTCTGCTATAATCCCGGTCCATTTTCTTAGAGTCACTAAATTGCCCAAATTTCCCAAATTTTTTTTTTTCTCCTCCAATTGCAATTCCTTAGCTGGTATCTCCATTCCAGCCTGTTTGAAAGTCCTTCTTTTCTCTTTTGGCCTTCAGCAGGGATCACTTTTGGCAAGCTTTGCTGCATGTGCCTCCATTTCATAGAATATGGGAAAATTTTTTCTTTTTTAATTTTAGATTTTTAAGTGTCCATACCTACCATGTTCCTCCTATCCTCTCCTCCACGTTGTGTCTTGCTCCTTGCCATTTTCCCCTGCTTTGGCAACGTCTGGGAGCTTAGTTTTGGCATGTTTTGGTCCTTTGCAATGCAGCTCATTTCCTCACAGACCATTTCTTGAAGACACTAAAACTCCCAATTTTCTGCATTTTTTTGGCTTTTTTTCAATTGGATTTCATTTGATCCTATCTCCTTTCCAGAGCGTTTGTAAGCCTTTCTTTATGGGGTCGCAAGATTCCGTTTCCTTCCCGAAAGGAAATGAAATTTCCTTTCGGGAAGGGAAACGGAATCTTGCGATTTCAATGGGGACCAAGAGAGGAATCTTTGGTGCATGTCCCTGCCCTAGATGACATGCCATGACTTTTGATGCCTTTGACTTTGGGAAAGATTTTTTTCTTTTTTTTTCCATTTTTTTTAAGCATCCATGCCATGTCTTTTATATCTTCCCCTCCACGTTGTGTCTTGCTCCTTGCAATTTTCACTGCTTTGGCAATGTCTGGAAGCTTAGTTTTGGCATGTTTTGGTATTTTGCACTGCTCTGCTATAATCCCGGTCCATTTTCTTAGAGTCACTAAATTGCCCAAATTTCCCAAATTTTTTTTTTTTCTCCTCCAATTGCAATTCCTTAGCTGGTATCTCCATTCCAGCCTGTTTGAAAGTCCTTCTTTTCTCTTTTGGCCTTCAGCGGGGATCACTTTTGGCAAGCTTTGCTGCATGTGCCTCCATTTCATAGAATATGGGAAAATTTTTTCTTTTTTAATTTTAGATTTTTAAGTGTCCATACCATGTTCCTCCTATCCTCTCCTCCACGTTGTGTCTTCCTCCTTGCCATTTTCCCCTGCTTTGGCAACGTCTGGGAGCTTAGTTTTGGCATGTTTTGGTCCTTTGCAATGCAGCTCATTTCCTCACAGACCATTTCTTGAAGACACTAAAACTCCCAATTTTCTGCATTTTTTTGGCTTTTTTTCAATTGGATTTCTGATCCTATCTCCTTTCCAGAGCGTTTGTAAGCCTTTCTTTATGGGGTCGCAAGATTCCGTTTCCTTCCCGAAAGGAAATGAAATTTCCTTTCGGGAAGGGAAACGGAATCTTGCGATTTCAATGGGGACCAAGAGAGGAATCTTTGGTGCATGTCCCTGCCCTAGATGACATGCCATGACTTTTGATGCCTTTGACTTTGGGAAAGATTTTTTTCTTTTTTTTTCCATTTTTTTTAAGCATCCATGCCATGTCTTTTATATCTTCCCCTCCACGTTGTGTCTTGCTCCTTGCAATTTTCCACTGCTTTGGCAATGTCTGGAAGCTTAGTTTTGGCATGTTTTGGTATTTTGCACTGCTCTGCTATAATCCCGGTCCATTTTCTTAGAGTCACTAAATTGCCCAAATTTCCCAAATTTTTTTTTTTTTCTCCTCCAATTGCAATTCCGTAGCTGGTATCTCCATTCCAGCCTGTTTGAAAGTCCTTCTTTTCTGTTTTGGCTTCAGCGGGGATCAATTCTGGCAAGCTTTGCTGCATGTGCCTGCACTTCATAGCATATGGGAAAATTTTTTCTTTTTTAATTTTAGGTTTTTTTAAGTGTCCATATTATGTTCCTCACACCTTCCCCTCCACGTTGTGTCTTGCTCCTTGCAATTTTCCACTGCTTTGGCAATGTCTGGAAGCTTAGTTTTGGCATGTTTTGGTATTTTGCACTGCTCTGCTATAATCCCGGTCCATTTTCTTAGAGTCACTAAATTGCCCAAATTTCCCAAATTTTTTTTTTTCTCCTCCAATTGCAATTCCTTAGCTGGTATCTCCATTCCAGCCTGTTTGAAAGTCCTTCTTTTCTCTTTTGGCCTTCAGCGGGGATCAATTCTGGCAAGCTTTGCTGCATGTGCCTGCACTTCATAGCATATGGGGAAATTTTTTCTTTTTTAACTTTAGGTTTTTTTAAGTGTCCATATTATGTTCCTCATACCTTCCCCTCCACGTTGTGTCTGCTCCTTGCAATTTTCCACTGCTTTGGCAATGTCTGGAAGCTTAGTTTTGGCATGTTTTGGTATTTTGCACTGCTCTGCTATAATCCCGGTCCATTTTCTTAGAGTCACTAAATTGCCCAAATTTCCCAAATTTTTTTTTTTTCTCCTCCAATTGCAATTCCGTAGCTGGTATCTCCATTCCAGCCTGTTTGAAAGTCCTTCTTTTCTCTTTTGGCCTTCAGCGGGGATCACTTTTGGCAAGCTTTGCTGCATGTGCCTCCATTTCATAGAATATGGGAAAATTTTTTCTTTTTTAATTTTAGATTTTTAAGTGTCCATACCATGTTCCTCCTATCCTCTCCTCCACGTTGTGTCTTCCTCCTTGCCATTTTCCCCTGCTTTGGCAACGTCTGGGAGCTTAGTTTTGGCATGTTTTGGTCCTTTGCAATGCAGCTCATTTCCTCACAGACCATTTCTTGAAGACACTAAAACTCCCAATTTTCTGCATTTTTTTGGCTTTTTTCAATTGGATTTCATTTGATCCTATCTCCTTTCCAGAGCGTTTGTAAGCCTTTCTTTATGGGGTCGCAAGATTCCGTTTCCTTCCCGAAAGGAAATGAAATTTCCTTTCGGGAAGGGAAACGGAATCTTGCGATTTCAATGGGGACCAAGAGAGGAATCTTTGGTGCATGTCCCTGCCCTAGATGACATGCCATGACTTTTGATGCCTTTGACTTTGGGAAAGATTTTTTCTTTTTTTTTCCATTTTTTTTAAGCATCCATGCCATGTCTTTTATATCTTCCCCTCCACGCTGTGTCTTGCTCCTTGCAATTTTCCACTGCTTTGGCAATGTCTGGAAGCTTAGTTTTGGCATGTTTTGGTATTTTGCACTGCTCTGCTATAATCCCGGTCCATTTTCTTAGAGTCACTAAATTGCCCAAATTTCCCAAATTTTTTTTTTTTCTCCTCCAATTGCAATTCCGTAGCTGGTATCTCCATTCCAGCCTGTTTGAAAGTCCTTTTCTGTTTTGGCCTTCAGCGGGGATCAATTCTGGCAAGCTTTGCTGCATGTGCCTGCACTTCAGAGCATATGGGAAAATTTTTTCTTTTTTAATTTTAGGTTTTTTTAAGTGTCCATATTATGTTCCTCATACCTTCCCCTCCACGTTGTGTCTTGCTCCTTGCAATTTTCCACTGCTTTGGCAATGTCTGGAAGCTTAGTTTTGGCATGTTTTGGTATTTTGCACTGCTCTGCTATAATCCCGGTCCATTTTCTTAGAGTCACTAAATTGCCCAAATTTCCCAAATTTTTTTTTTTCTCCTCCAATTGCAATTCCGTAGCTGGTATCTCCATTCCAGCCTGTTTGAAAGTCCTTCTTTTCTCTTTTGGCCTTCAGCGGGGATCAATTCTGGCAAGCTTTGCTGCATGTGCCTGCACTTCATAGCATATGGGAAATTTTTTCCTTTTTTAATTTTAGATTTTTAAGTGTCCATACCATGTTCCTCCTATCCTCTCCTCCACGTTGTGTCTTGCTCCTTGCCATTTTCCCCTGCTTTGGCAACGTCTGGGAGCTTAGTTTTGGCATGTTTTGGTCCTTTGCAATGCAGCTCATTTCCTCACAGACCATTTCTTGAAGACACTAAAACTCCCAATTTTCTGCATTTTTTTGGCTTTTTTTCAATTGGATTTCATTTGATCCTATCTCCTTTCCAGAGCGTTTGTAAGCCTTTCTTTATGGGGTCGCAAGATTCCGTTTCCTTCCCGAAAGGAAATGAAATTTCCTTTCGGGAAGGGAAACGGAATCTTGCGATTTCAATGGGGACCAAGAGAGGAATCTTTGGTGCATGTCCCTGCCCTAGATGACATGCCATGACTTTTGATGCCTTTGACTTTGGGAAAGATTTTTTTCTTTTTTTTTCCATTTTTTTTAAGCATCCATGCCACGTCTTTTATATCTTCCCCTCCACGTTGTGTCTTGCTCCTTGCAATTTTCCACTGCTTTGGCAATGTCTGGAAGCTTAGTTTTGGCATGTTTTGGTATTTTGCACTGCTCTGCTATAATCCCGGTCCATTTACTTATAGTCACTAAATTGCCCAAATTTCCCAAATTTTTTTTTTTTCTCCTCCAATTGCAATTCCTTAGCTGGTATCTCCATTCCAGCCTGTTTGAAAGTCCTTCTTTTCTCTTTTGGCCTTCAGCGGGGATCACTTTTGGCAAGCTTTGCTGCATGTGCCTCCATTTCATAGCATATGGGAAAATTTTTTCTTTTTTAATTTTAGATTTTTAAGTGTCCATACCATGTTCCTCCTATCCTCTCCTCCACGTTGTGTCTTGCTCCTTGCCATTTTCGCCTGCTTTGGCAATGTCTGGGAGCTTAGTTTTGGCATGTTTTGGTCCTTTGCAATGCAGCTCATTTCCTCACAGACCATTTCTTGAAGACACTAAAACTCCCAATTTTCTGCATTTTTTTGGCTTTTTTTCAATTGGATTTCATTTGATCCTATCTCCTTTCCAGAGCGTTTGTAAGCCTTTCTTTATGGGGTCGCAAGATTCCGTTTCCTTCCCGAAAGGAAATGAAATTTCCTTTCGGGAAGGGAAACGGAATCTTGCGATTTCAATGGGGACCAAGAGAGGAATCTTTGGTGCATGTCCCTGCCCAAGATGACATGCCATGACTTTTGATGCCTTTGACTTTGGGAAAGATATTTTCTATTTTTTTCCATTTTTTTTAAGCATCCATGCCATGTCTTTTATATCTTCCCCTCCACGCTGTGTCTTGCTCCTTGCAATTTTCCACTGCTTTGGCAATGTCTGGAAGCTTAGTTTTGGCATGTTTTGGTATTTTGCACTGCTCTGCTATAATCCCGGTCCATTTTCTTAGAGTCAGTAAATTGCCCAAATTTCCCAAATTTTTTTTTTTTTCTCCTCCAATTGCAATTCCGTAGCTGATATCTCCATTCTAGCCTGTTTGAAAGTCCTTCTTTTCTGTTTTGGCCTTCAGCGGGGATCAATTCTGGCAAGCTTTGCTGCATGTGCCTGCACTTCAGAGCATATGGGAAAATTTATTCTTTTTTAATTTTAGGTTTTTTTAAGTGTCCATATTATGTTCCTCATACCTTCCCCTCCACGTTGTGTCTTGCTCCTTGCAATTTTCCACTGCTTTGGCAATGTCTGGAAGCTTAGTTTTGGCATGTTTTGGTATTTTGCACTGCTCTGCTATAATCCCAGTCCATTTTCTTAGAGTCACTAAATTGCCCAAATTTCCCAAATTTTTTTTTTTCTCCTCCAATTGCAATTCCGTAGCTGGTATCTCCATTCCAGCCTGTTTGAAAGTCCTTCTTTTCTCTTTTGGCCTTCAGCGGGGATCAATTCTGGCAAGCTTTGCTGCATGTGCCTGCACTTCATAGCATATGGGAAAGTTTTTCCTTTTTTAATTTTAGATTTTTAAGTGTCCATACCATGTTCCTCCTATCCTCTCCTCCACGTTGTGTCTTGCTCCTTGCCATTTTCGCCTGCTTTGGCAATGTCTGGGAGCTTAGTTTTGGCATGTTTTGGTCCTTTGCAATGCAGCTCATTTCCTCTCAGACCATTTCTTGAAGACACTAAAACTCCCAATTTTCTGCATTTTTTTGGCTTTTTTTCAATTGGATTTCATTTGATCCTATCTCCTTTCCAGAGCGTTTGTAAGCCTTTCTTTATGGGGTCGCAAGATTCCGTTTCCTTCCCGAAAGAAAATGAAATTTCCTTTCGGGAAGGGAAACCGAATCTTGCGATTTCAATGGGGACCAAGAGAGGAATCTTTGGTGCATGTCCCTGCCCTAGATGACATGCCATGACTTTTGATGCCTTTGACTTTGGGAAAGATTTTTTTCTTTTTTTTTCCATTTTTTTTAAGCATCCATGCCACGTCTTTTATATCTTCCCCTCCACGTTGTGTCTTGCTCCTTGCAATTTTCCACTGCTTTGGCAATGTCTGGAAGCTTAGTTTTGGCATGTTTTGGTATTTTGCACTGCTCTGCTATAATCCCGGTCCATTTACTTATAGTCACTAAATTGCCCAAATTTCCCAAATTTTTTTTTTTTCTCCTCCAATTGCAATTCCTTAGCTGGTATCTCCATTCCAGCCTGTTTGAAAGTCCTTCTTTTCTCTTTTGGCCTTCAGCGGGGATCACTTTTGGCAAGCTTTGCTGCATGAGCCTCCATTTCATAGAATATGGGAAAATTTTTTCTTTTTTAATTTTAGATTTTTAAGTGTCCATACCATGTTCCTCCTATCCTCTCCTCCACGTTGTGTCTTGCTCCTTGCCATTTTCGCCTGCTTTGGCAACGTCTGGGAGCTTAGTTTTGGCATGTTTTGGTCCTTTGCAATGCAGCTCATTTCCTCACAGACCATTTCTTGAAGACACTAAAACTCCCAATTTTCTGCATTTTTTTGGCTTTTTTTCAATTGGATTTCATTTGATCCTATCTCCTTTCCAGAGCGTTTGTAAGCCTTTCTTTATGGGGTCGCAAGATTCCGTTTCCTTCCCGAAAGGAAATGAAATTTCCTTTCGGGAAGGGAAACGGAATCTTGCGATTTCAATGGGGACCAAGAGAGGAATCTTTGGTGCATGTCCCTGCCCTAGATGACATGCCATGACTTTTGATGCCTTTGACTTTGGGAAAGATTTTTTTCTTTTTTTTCCATTTTTTTTAAGCATCCATACCATGTCTTTTATATCTTCCCCTCCACGTTGTGTCTTCCTCCTTGCAATTTTCCACTGCTTTGGCAATGTCTGGGAGCTTAGTTTTGGCATGTTTTGGTATTTTGCACTGCTCTGCTATAATCCCGGTCCATTTTCTTAGAGTCACTAAATTGCCCAAATTTCTCAAATTTTTTTTTTTCTCCTCCATTTGCACTTCCGTAGCTGGTATCTCCATTCCAGCCTGTTTGAAAGTCCTTCTTTTCTGTTTTGGCCTTCAGCGGGGATCAATTCTGGCAAGCTTTGCTGCATGTGCCTGCACTTCAGAGCATATGGGAAAATTTTTTCTTTTTTAATTTTTGGTTTTTTAAGTGTCCATACTATGTTCCTAATACCTTCCCCTCCACGTTGTGTCTTGCTCCTTGCAATTTTCCACTGCTTTGGCAACGTCTGGGAGCTTAGTTTTGGCATGTTTTGGTCCTTTGCAATGCAGCTCATTTCCTCACAGACCATTTCTTGAAGACACTAAAACTCCCAATTTTCTGCATTTTTTGGCTTTTTTTTCAATTGGATTTCATTTGATCCTATCTCCTTTCCAGAGCGTTTGTAAGCCTTTCTTTATGGGGTCGCAAGATTCCGTTTCCTTCCCGAAAGGAAATGAAATTTCCTTTCGGGAAGGGAAACGGAATCTTGCGATTTCAATGGGGACCAAGAGAGGAATCTTTGGTGCATGTCCCTGCCCTAGATGACATGCCATGACTTTTGATGCCTTTGACTTTGGGAAAGATTTTTTTCTTTTTTTTTCCATTTTTTTTAAGCATCCATGCCATGTCTTTTATATCTTCCCCTCCACGTTGTGTCTTCCTCCTTGCAATTTTCCACTGCTTTGGCAATGTCTGGAAGCTTAGTTTTGGCATGTTTTGGTATTTTGCACTGCTCTGCTATAATCCCGGTCCATTTTCTTAGAGTCACTAAATTGCCCAAATTTCCCAAATTTTTTTGTTTTTCTCCTCCAATTGCAATTCCGTAGCTGGTATCTCCATTCCAGCCTGTTTGAAAGTCCTTCTTTTCTCTTTTGGCCTTCAGCAGGGATCACTTTTGGCAAGCTTTGCTGCATGTGCCTCCATTTCATAGAATATGGGAAAATTTTTTCTTTTTTAATTTTAGATTTTTAAGTGTCCATACCATGTTCCTCCTATCCTCTCCTCCACTTTGCGTCTTCCTCCTTGCCATTTTCCCCTGCTTTGGCAACGTCTGGGAGCTTAGTTTTGGCATGTTTTGGTCCTTTGCAATGCAGCTCATTTCCTCACAGACCATTTCTTGAAGACACTAAAACTCCCAATTTTCTGCATTTTTTTGGCTTTTTTTCAATTGGATTTCATTTGATCCTATCTCCTTTCCAGAGCGTTTGTAAGCCTTTCTTTATGGGGTCGCAAGATTCCGTTTCCTTCCCGAAAGGAAATGAAATTTCCTTTCGGGAATGGAAACGGAATCTTGCGATTTCAATGGGGACCAAGAGAGGAATCTTTGGTGCATGTCCCTGCCCTAGATGACATGCCATGACTTTTGATGCCTTTGACTTTGGGAAAGATTTTTTTCTTTTTTTTTCCATTTTTTTTAAGCATCCATGCCATGTCTTTTATATCGTCCCCTCCATGTTGTGTCTTGCTCCTTGCAATTTTCCACTGCTTTGGCAATGTCTGGAAGCTTAGTTTTGGCATGTTTTGGTATTTTGCACTGCTCTGCTATAATCCCGGTCCATTTTCTTAGAGTCACTAAATTGCCCAAATTTCCCAAATTTTTTTTTTTTTCTCCTCCAATTGCAATTCCGTAGCTGGTATCTCCATTCCAGCCTGTTTGAAAGTCCTTCTTTTCTCTTTTGGCCTTCAGCGGGGATCAATTCTGGCAAGCTTTGCTGCATGTGCCTGCACTTCATAGCATAAGGGAAAATTTTTTCTTTTTTAATTTTAGGTTTTTTTAAGTGTCCATATTATGTTCCTCACACCTTCCCCTCCACGTTGTGTCTTGCTCCTTGCAATTTTCCACTGCTTTGGCAATGTCTGGAAGCTTAGTTTTGGCATGTTTTGGTATTTTGCACTGCTCTGCTATAATCCCGGTCCATTTACTTATAGTCACTAAATTGCCCAAATTTCCCAAATTTTATTTTCTCCTCCAATTGCAATTCCGTAGCTGGTATCTCCATTCCAGCCTGTTTGAAAGTCCTTCTTTTCTCTTTTGGCCTTCAGCGGGGATCAATTCTGGCAAGCTTTGCTGCATGTGCCTGCACTTCATAGCATATGGGAAAATTTTTTCTTTTTTAATTTTAGGTTTTTTTAAGTGTCCATATTATGTTCCTCATACCTTCCCCTCCACGTTGTGTCTTGCTCCTTGCAATTTTCCACTGCTTTGGCAAAGTCTGGAAGCTTAGTTTTGGCATGTTTTGGTATTTTGCACTGCTCTGCTATAATCCCGGTCCATTTACTTATAGTCACTAAATTGCCCAAATTTCCCAAATTTTTTTTTTCTCCTCCAATTGCAATTCCTTAGCTGGTATCTCCATTCCAGCCTCTTTGAAAGTCCTTCTTTTCTCTTTTGGCCTTCAGCAGGGATCACTTTTGGCAAGCTTTGCTGCATGTGCCTCCATTTCATAGAATATGGGAAAATTTTTTTCTTTTTTAATTTTAGATTTTTAAGTGTCCATACCATGTTCCTCCTATCCTCTCCTCCACGTTGTGTCTTGCTCCTTGCCATTTTCCCCTGCTTTGGCAACGTCTGGGAGCTTAATTTTGGCATGTTTTGGTCCTTTGCAATGCAGCTCATTTCCTCACAGACCATTTCTTGAAGACACTAAAACTCCCAATTTTCTGCATTTTTTTGGCTTTTTTTCAATTGGATTTCATTTGATCCTATCTCCTTTCCAGAGCGTTTGTAAGCCTTTCTTTATGGGGTCGCAAGATTCCGTTTCCTTCCCGAAAGGAAATGAAATTTCCTTTCGGGAAGGGAAACGGAATCTTGCGATTTCAATGGGGACCAAGAGAGGAATCTTTGGTGCATGTCCCTGCCCAAGATGACATGCCATGACTTTTGATGCCTTTGACTTTGGGAAAGATATTTTCTTTTTTTTTCCATTTTTTTTAAGCATCCATGCCACGTCTTTTATATCTTCCCCTCCACGCTGTGTCTTGCTCCTTGCAATTTTCCACTGCTTTGGCAATGTCTGGAAGCTTAATTTTGGCATGTTTTGGTATTTTGCACTGCTCTGCTATAATCCCGGTCCATTTTCTTAGAGTCACTAAATTGCCCAAATTTCCCAAATTTTTTTTTTTTTCTCCTCCAATTGAAATTCCGTAGCTGATATCTCCATTCCAGCCTGTTTGAAAGTCCTTCTTTTCTGTTTTGGCCTTCAGCGGGGATCAATTCTGGCAAGATTTGCTGCATGTGCCTGCACTTCATAGCATATGGGAAAATTTTTTCTTTTTTAATTTTAGGTTTTTTTAAGTGTCCATATTATGTTCCTCACACCTTCCCCTCCACGTTGTGTCTTGCTCCTTGCAATTTTCCACTGCTTTGGCAATGTCTGGAAGCTTAGTTTTGGCATGTTTTGGTATTTTGCACTGCTCTGCTATAATCCCGGTCCATTTTCTTAGAGTCACTAAATTGCCCAAATTTCCCAAATTTTTTTTTTTCTCCTCCAATTGCAATTCCTTAGCTGGTATCTCCATTCCAGCCTGTTTGAAAGTCCTTCTTTTCTCTTTTGGCCTTCAGCGGGGATCAATTCTGGCAAGCTTTGCTGCATGTGCCTGCACTTCATAGCATATGGGGAAATTTTTTCTTTTTTAACTTTAGGTTTTTTTAAGTGTCCATATTATGTTCCTCATACCTTCCCCTCCACGTTGTGTCTTGCTCCTTGCAATTTTCCACTGCTTTGGCAACGTCTGGGAGCTTAGTTTTGGCATGTTTTGGTATTTTGCACTGCTCTGCTATAATCCCGGTCCATTTTCTTAGAGTCACTAAATTGCCCAAATTTCCCAAATTTTTTTTTTTTCTCCTCCAATTGCAATTCGGTAGCTGGTATCTCCATTCCAGCCTGTTTGAAAGTCCTTCTTTTCTCTTTTGGCCTTCAGCGGGGATCACTTTTGGCAAGCTTTGCTGCATGTGCCTCCATTTCATAGAATATGGGAAAATTTTTTCTTTCTTAATTTTAGATATTTAAGTGTCCATACCATGTTCCTCCTATCCTCTCCTCCACGTTGTGTCTTCCTCCTTGCCATTTTCCCCTGCTTTGGCAACGTCTGGGAGCTTAGTTTTGGCATGTTTTGGTCCTTTGCAATGCAGCTCATTTCCTCACAGACCATTTCTTGAAGACACTAAAACTCCCAATTTTCTGCATTTTTTTGGCTTTTTTTCAATTGGATTTCATTTGATCCTATCTCCTTTCCAGAGCGTTTGTAAGCCTTTCTTTATGGGGTCGCAAGATTCCGTTTCCTTCCCGAAAGGAAATGAAATTTCCTTTCGGGAAGGGAAACGGAATCTTGCGATTTCAATGGGGACCAAGAGAGGAATCTTTGGTGCATGTCCCTGCCCAAGATGACATGCCATGACTTTTGATGCCTTTGACTTTGGGAAAGATATTTTCTATTTTTTTCCATTTTTTTTAAGCATCCATGCCATGTCTTTTATATCTTCCCCTCCACGCTGTGTCTTGCTCCTTGCAATTTTCCACTGCTTTGGCAATGTCTGGAAGCTTAGTTTTGGCATGTTTTGGTATTTTGCACTGCTCTGCTATAATCCCGGTCCATTTTCTTAGAGTCAGTAAATTGCCCAAATTTCCCAAATTTTTTTTTTTTTCTCCTCCAATTGCAATTCCGTAGCTGATATCTCCATTCTAGCCTGTTTGAAAGTCCTTTTTTTCTGTTTTGGCCTTCAGCGGGGATCAATTCTGGCAAGCTTTGCTGCATGTGCCTGCACTTCAGAGCATATGGGAAAATTTATTCTTTTTTAATTTTAGGTTTTTTTAAGTGTCCATATTATGTTCCTCATACCTTCCCCTCCACGTTGTGTCTTCCTCCTTGCAATTTTCCACTGCTTTGGCAATGTCTGGAAGCTTAGTTTTGGCATGTTTTGGTATTTTGCACTGCTCTGCTATAATCCCGGTCCATTTTCTTAGAGTCACTAAATTGCCCAAATTTCCCAAATTTTTTTTTTCTCCTCCAATTGCAATTCCGTAGCTGGTATCTCCATTCCAGCCTGTTTGAAAGTCCTTCTTTTCTCTTTTGGCCTTCAGCGGGGATCAATTCTGGCAAGCTTTGCTGCATGTGCCTGCACTTCATAGCATATGGGAAAATTTTTTCTTTTTTAATTTTAGGTTTTTTTAAGTGTCCATATTATGTTCCTCATACCTTCCCCTCCACGTTGTGTCTTGCTCCTTGCAATTTTCCACTGCTTTGGCAATGTCTGGAAGCTTAGTTTTGGCATGTTTTGGTATTTTGCACTGCTCTGCTATAATCCCGGTCCATTTACTTATAGTCACTAAATTGCCCAAATTTCCCAAATTTTTTTTTTCTCCTCCAATTGCAATTCCTTAGCTGGTATCTCCATTCCAGCCTCTTTGAAAGTCCTTCTTTTCTCTTTTGGCCTTCAGCAGGGATCACTTTTGGCAAGCTTTGCTGCATGTGCCTCCATTTCATAGAATATGGGAAAATTTTTTCTTTTTTAATTTTAGATTTTTAAGTGTCCATACCATGTTCCTCCTATCCTCTCCTCCACGTTGTGTCTTGCTCCTTGCCATTTTCCCCTGCTTTGGCAACGTCTGGGAGCTTAGTTTTGGCATGTTTTGGTCCTTTGCAATGCAGCTCATTTCCTCACAGACCATTTCTTGAAGACACTAAAACTCCCAATTTTCTGCATTTTTTTGGCTTTTTTTCAATTGGATTTCATTTGATCCTATCTCCTTTCCAGAGCGTTTGTAAGCCTTTCTTTATGGGGTCGCAAGATTCCGTTTCCTTCCCGAAAGGAAATGAAATTTCCTTTCGGGAAGGGAAACGGAATCTTGCGATTTCAATGGGGACCAAGAGAGGAATCTTTGGTGCATGTCCCTGCCCTAGATGACATGCCATGACTTTTGATGCCTTTGACTTTGGGAAAGATTTTTTTCTTTTTTTTTCCATTTTTTTTAAGCATCCATGCCACGTCTTTTATATCTTCCCCTCCACGTTGTGTCTTGCTCCTTGCAATTTTCCACTGCTTTGGCAATGTCTGGAAGCTTAGTTTTGGCATGTTTTGGTATTTTGCACTGCTCTGCTATAATCCCGGTCCATTTTCTTAGAGTCACTAAATTGCCCAAATTTCCCAAATTTTTTTTTTTTTCTCCTCCAATTGCAATTCCGTAGCTGATATCTCCATTCCAGCCTGTTTGAAAGTCCTTCTTTTCTGTTTTGGCCTTCAGCGGGGATCAATTCTGGCAAGCTTTGCTGCATGTGCCTGCACTTCATAGCATATGGGAAAATTTTTTCTTTTTTAATTTTAGGTTTTTTAAGTGTCCATATTATGTTCCTCACACCTTCCCCTCCACGTTGTGTCTTGCTCCTTGCAATTTTCCACTGCTTTGGCAATGTCTGGAAGCTTAGTTTTGGCATGTTTTGGTATTTTGCACTGCTCTGCTATAATCCCGGTCCATTTACTTATAGTCACTAAATTGCCCAAATTTCCCAAATTTTTTTTTTCTCCTCCAATTGCAATTCCGTAGCTGGTATCTCCATTCCAGCCTGTTTGAAAGTCCTTCTTTTCTCTTTTGGCCTTCAGCGGGGATCAATTCTGGCAAGCTTTGCTGCATGTGCCTGCACTTCATAGCATATGGGAAATTTTTTCTTTTTTAATTTTAGGTTTTTTTAAGTGTCCATATTATGTTCCTCATACCTTCCCCTCCACGTTGTGTCTTGCTCCTTGCAATTTTCCACTGCTTTGGCAATGTCTGGAAGCTTAGTTTTGGCATGTTTTGGTATTTTGCACTGCTCTGCTATAATCCCGGTCCATTTACTTAGAGTCACTAAATTGCCCAAATTTCCCAAATTTTTTTTTTCTCCTCCAATTGCAATTCCTTAGCTGGTATCTCCATTCCAGCCTGTTTGAAAGTCCTTCTTTTCTCTTTTGGCCTTCAGCAGGGATCACTTTTGGCAAGCTTTGCTGCATGTGCCTCCATTTCATAGAATATGGGAAAATTTTTTCTTTTTTAATTTTAGATTTTTAAGTGTCCATACCATGTTCCTCCTATCCTCTCCTCCACGTTGTGTCTTGCTCCTTGCCATTTTCCCCTGCTTTGGCAACGTCTGGGAGCTTAGTTTTGGCATGTTTTGGTCCTTTGCAATGCAGCTCATTTCCTCACAGACCATTTCTTGAAGACACTAAAACTCCCAATTTTCTGCATTTTTTTGGCTTTTTTTCAATTGGATTTCATTTGATCCTATCTCCTTTCCAGAGCGTTTGTAAGCCTTTCTTTATGGGGTCGCAAGATTCCGTTTCCTTCCCGAAAGGAAATGAAATTTCCTTTCGGGAAGGGAAACGGAATCTTGCGATTTCAATGGGGACCAAGAGAGGAATCTTTGGTGCATGTCCCTGCCCAAGATGACATGCCATGACTTTTGATGCCTTTGACTTTGGGAAAGATATTTTCTTTTTTTTTCCATTTTTTTTAAGCATCCATGCCACGTCTTTTATATCTTCCCCTCCACGCTGTGTCTTGCTCCTTGCAATTTTCCACTGCTTTGGCAATGTCTGGAAGCTTAGTTTTGGCATGTTTTGGTATTTTGCACTGCTCTGCTATAATCCCGGTCCATTTTCTTAGAGTCACTAAATTGCCCAAATTTCCCAAATTTTTTTTTTTTTCTCCTCCAATTGAAATTCCGTAGCTGATATCTCCATTCCAGCCTGTTTGAAAGTCCTTCTTTTCTGTTTTGGCCTTCAGCGGGGATCAATTCTGGCAAGCTTTGCTGCATGTGCCTGCACTTCATAGCATATGGGAAAATTTTTTCTTTTTTAATTTTAGGTTTTTTTAAGTGTCCATATTATGTTCCTCACACCTTCCCCTCCACGTTGTGTCTTGCTCCTTGCAATTTTCCACTGCTTTGGCAATGTCTGGAAGCTTAGTTTTGGCATGTTTTGGTATTTTGCACTGCTCTGCTATAATCCCGGTCCATTTTCTTAGAGTCACTAAATTGCCCAAATTTCCCAAATTTTTTTTTTTCTCCTCCAATTGCAATTCCTTAGCTGGTATCTCCATTCCAGCCTGTTTGAAAGTCCTTCTTTTCTCTTTTGGCCTTCAGCGGGGATCAATTCTGGCAAGCTTTGCTGCATGTGCCTGCACTTCATAGCATATGGGGAAATTTTTTCTTTTTTAACTTTAGGTTTTTTTAAGTGTCCATATTATGTTCCTCATACCTTCCCCTCCACGTTGTGTCTTGCTCCTTGCAATTTTCCACTGCTTTGGCAATGTCTGGGAAGCTTAGTTTTGGCATGTTTTGGTATTTTGCACTGCTCTGCTATAATCCCGGTCCATTTTCTTAGAGTCACTAAATTGCCCAAATTTCCCAAATTTTTTTTTTTTCTCCTCCAATTGCAATTCGTAGCTGGTATCTCCATTCCAGCCTGTTTGAAAGTCCTTCTTTTCTCTTTTGGCCTTCAGCGGGGATCACTTTTGGCAAGCTTTGCTGCATGTGCCTCCATTTCATAGAATATGGGAAAATTTTTTCTTTCTTAATTTTAGATATTTAAGTGTCCATACCATGTTCCTCCTATCCTCTCCTCCACGTTGTGTCTTCCTCCTTGCCATTTTCCCCTGCTTTGGCAACGTCTGGGAGCTTAGTTTTGGCATGTTTTGGTCCTTTGCAATGCAGCTCATTTCCTCACAGACCATTTCTTGAAGACACTAAAACTCCCAATTTTCTGCATTTTTTTGGCTTTTTTTCAATTGGATTTCATTTGATCCTATCTCCTTTCCAGAGCGTTTGTAAGCCTTTCTTTATGGGGTCGCAAGATTCCGTTTCCTTCCCGAAAGGAAATGAAATTTCCTTTCGGGAAGGGAAACGGAATCTTGCGATTTCAATGGGGACCAAGAGAGGAATCTTTGGTGCATGTCCCTGCCCAAGATGACATGCCATGACTTTTGATGCCTTTGACTTTGGGAAAGATATTTTCTATTTTTTTCCATTTTTTTTAAGCATCCATGCCATGTCTTTTATATCTTCCCCTCCACGCTGTGTCTTGCTCCTTGCAATTTTCCACTGCTTTGGCAATGTCTGGAAGCTTAGTTTTGGCATGTTTTGGTATTTTGCACTGCTCTGCTATAATCCCGGTCCATTTTCTTAGAGTCAGTAAATTGCCCAAATTTCCCAAATTTTTTTTTTTTCTCCTCCAATTGCAATTCCGTAGCTGATATCTCCATTCTAGCCTGTTTGAAAGTCCTTTTTTTCTGTTTTGGCCTTCAGCGGGGATCAATTCTGGCAAGCTTTGCTGCATGTGCCTGCACTTCAGAGCATATGGGAAAATTTTTTCTTTTTTAATTTTAGGTTTTTTTAAGTGTCCATATTATGTTCCTCATACCTTCCCCTCCACGCTGTGTCTTCCTCCTTGCAATTTTCCACTGCTTTGGCAATGTCTGGAAGCTTAGTTTTGGCATGTTTTGGTATTTTGCACTGCTCTGCTATAATCCCGGTCCATTTACTTATAGTCACTAAATTGCCCAAATTTCCCAAATTTTTTTTTTCTCCTCCAATTGCAATTCCGTAGCTGGTATCTCCATTCCAGCCTGTTTGAAAGTCCTTCTTTTCTCTTTTGGCCTTCAGCGGGGATCAATTCTGGCAAGCTTTGCTGCATGTGCCTGCACTTCATAGCATATGGGAAAATTTTTTCTTTTTTAATTTTAGGTTTTTTTAAGTGTCCATATTATGTTCCTCATACCTTCCCCTCCACGTTGTGTCTTGCTCCTTGCAATTTTCCACTGCTTTGGCAATGTCTGGAAGCTTAGTTTTGGCATGTTTTGGTATTTTGCACTGCTCTGCTATAATCCCGGTCCATTTACTTATAGTCACTAAATTGCCCAAATTTCCCAAATTTTTTTTTTCTCCTCCAATTGCAATTCCTTAGCTGGTATCTCCATTCCAGCCTCTTTGAAAGTCCTTCTTTTCTCTTTTGGCCTTCAGCAGGGATCACTTTTGGCAAGCTTTGCTGCATGTGCCTCCATTTCATAGAATATGGGAAAATTTTTTCTTTTTTAATTTTAGATTGTTAAGTGTCCATACCATGTTCCTCCTATCCTCTCCTCCACGTTGTGTCTTGCTCCTTGCCATTTTCCCCTGCTTTGGCAACGTCTGGGAGCTTAGTTTTGGCATGTTTTGGTCCTTTGCAATGCAGCTCATTTCCTCACAGACCATTTCTTGAAGACACTAAAACTCCCAATTTTCTGCATTTTTTTGGCTTTTTTTTCAATTGGATTTCATTTGATCCTATCTCCTTTCCAGAGCGTTTGTAAGCCTTTCTTTATGGGGTCGCAAGATTCCGTTTCCTTCCCGAAAGGAAATGAAATTTCCTTTCGGGAAGGGAAACCGAATCTTGCGATTTCAATGGGGACCAAGAGAGGAATCTTTGGTGCATGTCCCTGCCCTAGATGACATGCCATGACTTTTGATGCCTTTGACTTTGGGAAAGATTTTTTTCTTTTTTTTTCCATTTTTTTTAAGCATCCATGCCATGTCTTTTATATCTTCCCCTCCACGTTGTGTCTTGCTCCTTGCAATTTTCCACTGCTTTGGCAATGTCTGGAAGCTTAGTTTTGGCATGTTTTGGTATTTTGCACTGCTCTGCTATAATCCCGGTCCATTTACTTATAGTCACTAAATTCCCGAAATTTCCCAAATTTTTTTGTTTTTCTCCTCCAATTGCAATTCCTTAGCTGGTATCTCCATTCCAGCCTGTTTGAAAGTCCTTCTTTTCTCTTTTGGCCTTCAGCAGGGATCACTTTTGGCAAGCTTTGCTGCATGTGCCTCCATTTCATAGAATATGGGAAAATTTTTTCTTTTTTAATTTTAGATTTTTAAGTGTCCATACCATGTTCCTCCTATCCTCTCCTCCACTTTGCGTCTTCCTCCTTGCCATTTTCCCCTGCTTTGGCAACGTCTGGGAGCTTAGTTTTGGCATGTTTTGGTCCTTTGCAATGCAGCTCATTTCCTCACAGACCATTTCTTGAAGACACTAAAACTCCCAATTTTCTGCATTTTTTTGGCTTTTTTTCAATTGGATTTCATTTGATCCTATCTCCTTTCCAGAGCGTTTGTAAGCCTTTCTTTATGGGGTCGCAAGATTCCGTTTCCTTCCCGAAAGGAAATGAAATTTCCTTTCGGGAAGGGAAACGGAATCTTGCGATTTCAATGGGGACCAAGAGAGGAATCTTTGGTGCATGTCCCTGCCTGTCGGGTTCGGCTGTCTGTCTCTGCCCCGACACGGGTAGTGTGGTTCTTGGGTGGCACGCGTTTTAAAGGACGAGTCTGGACTCTTCAGCTTTTCGGTCTTCAGGTTGTTTATTATTTCTTATCTACAAAATTTTCTGTCTGCCCAACAGAGGTCTGATCTGCAAGCAGTCACAGGCACTCTCTGACCACCCACGGGGCGGTCATGTCTTTTTATACTAATATCTACGTACACAATATTTACCTTTATTTCCCAATGCTTTTCACCCATGTTGGCAAGTGCACCTTCACCATAAACCAATCCCCAAATGCCAACATCACCACAGGAGATGGAGGTCAAGAAGAAGGAAGAAGAAGGACAAGACACGCCCTGATCCCTCCATCTTGTCTCCATAACCCCCCTGTACCTAAAAACCTTAAAATCTATATTTCACTTTCTAAATGTGTCCCTTTTACACCTTTTACTCTAAAGTGATTCTCTTGTCCTCAAACTCTTGTTATTTCTGTGGATGGATCAAAATCAAGCCACCAGACACTCTTGGCAACATTCCAGGATTTTCGAGACCCCCAAGGGTTCTCCTGGCATCTCTGAACATCAGGAATGATGTGCTGAGATCCCACATCTCCCCCTTCTGTTTGCACCAAGAAGACTTCTTTGGCAACTTGACTCATGACACGTCTCACACACAAAAAGATGCATGGGACGATGAGCATGAGGACTAAGAGAATTATTAAAATATAAAATCCCATTTTTAAAAACCCTCTCCATAAGGGAGAAAGATCAAAAAATCCCGCCAAATCATCAATCCATGATCTAGTGACTTCGCCTAGTTTCTTTATACTGTCTTTTATGTTTTGAATACTTTCATGAATTGATCTTGAATGATCTGAGAGATTCATGCAGCACATTCCTTCAAACTCTTCACATCCATGTCCATGAGCAAGCAATAGATAATCGATTGCTGCCCTATTTTGCAGAGTTGCCTCTCTCACACTGCTTACGTCTTTTAACATATCACTCAAAGCGAGAGAGACTGATTGAGCATGCTTGCTCAACCAACAACCCATGTGGTCCAGTTGAGTCAAGGCCACCCCCGACGCTGTCTGAGGTGAGAAAATTGCTGCTGCAATTCTCCTTGCCTTGTCCCAAGTGTACACTTCATCATCACAGTTTGCACTGTAATGTTGCAAGGACCTTTTTTCTTTGTGTTTTTGCTCTCTTAACACTTTCAAATCTGGTGACAACATTGAAATTCTTCCAATGCTGCATGGACCTCCCTTGGCATTTGCAGGAATGCCGTGCCAAATTCTGTCCCCACAAATTAAAAACAACCCACGTGGCAATTGCACTGGAACCTGGATTGATCCTTTGGCTGTCGTCACTGTGTGATTGCACCAGGCTGATGCATTTCTATAATATTCGTGATTTGGTGTGACATCAACACTTTTGTTTGCCCTTGACACATTCGAAATTTCGAATTTCATGCATAGCTCCATTGTTGTGGACCCAAAAATTTCCAGTTCCTGCGGTTCGGTAGAAGCCACAGGTAAAAGATGTGTCCAAGCACACCATTCCTTCACAGGATCTTTAATGACCTGCGAAATCTCCATTGGAGAATGCCCTGGAATTGGCCATTCGCCCACTGGCAACCCAACCATGCATGCTGTGAATGGTTTCCCTGGTTTCGAATGTGTCAGGCAGATACTTTCTAAATTTGCTGCCTGGGCTAATGCTTCCCAAACATTTTGTTTTGGCTGACTGACAGGTAGATTTGCTCTATTGCTTAAAGCAACAGATAAAAGCATGAGCATCATGAAGCTCACGACTTCACCCTTATAAAATTTCATTGTCATGCTCCCACTCAAAGCCATAAAGGAAAAAACCCCCCAAAGTTTTTATTCTTTTCGTTTTTCTTCCGAGTCGCTGCTCACAACTTGAGTTTCCTCCTCCGTCTGCGTACTCGTTTCTCTGCCTCTGGGATCTGTGCTCTCCTGCTCTCTTCCCCGAAATGGCTTCACGTGCCGCGCTGACACCCACTTCAGCCCTCGCCCTGTGGAAACACAAGCGAAACCCTTGCCCCAAGTGATTAGTTTGAAAGGACCCTCTATTTGTCCTGTCTCTGGGTTTCTGATCAAAACCAAAGGATTCTCCCTTAGTTTTGCCTGAGAGCTGTTTGAAAAATGCCTCACGATTGGCGGATTGGGTTCAGAAGACGAGCTGTTAAGAAAATTCAACACATACAATGCTTTGTTTAATTTCATGTGTGGTGTCGCCTCTGGCTCCCCTCTTTTCTGCCTGTCCAAAAGGGATTTCAGGGTGTGATGTGTTCTTTCAATGATTGCCTGACCTGTGGGTGAATGTGGAATGCCAAATGTGTGTCTGACACCCCATTTTTTCAGGAATCTGTCAAGCACCCTGCCTGTATACGTTGGACCATTATCTGTTTTTATTTCTTGAGGCACACCTAATGATGCAAATGCTTGCAAAAAATGTCGACAAGCATGTTCTGCTGTTTCCCCTGCATGTGCTGAAGCAAAGACTGCCCCTGAGAATGTATCTACTGACACATGAACATTTTTGAGTCTCCCAAATGATGGATATTTTGTGACATCTGTTTGCCACAGCTGAAGACTTTGCAGTCCTCGTGGATTGACTGCTCCTGTTGAAGCAGGTGGTTGCACGAGTTGACAATCTGGACAAGCACTAATGATTTCCCTCGCCTGAGTTTTTGTGAGACGAAAGGATTCCATCAGCGCCTGTGCATTCTGATGAAAAAATGCATGACTCAGTCGTGCTTGCTCAAAAATGTCCGGAAGTGTTTGTGAAATGGGCATTGTCAATTTGTCTGCCTGAGCATTCCCTTCCGCTAGAAATCCTGGAAGTGTTGTGTGCGCTCTGATGTGAGTGATGAAATATTCTTCTTTCCTGCTTTCTAGCACCGTTTTCATGCTCACTAGATAGGAATATAAAACTTCATTGCTGACTTCTTTCAAGAGCGAACCTTCCAATCGCTTGACCACACCTGCAACGTATGCAGAGTCCGTGACCAAATTGAGCGGTTGTTGGAACAACTGAAATGCTCGGACAACAGCTGCCAACTCCACAGTTTGCGGAGAGCCTTGAACCGTCTTCACGTTTGATTCCCATTCCCCTGTCGTTGAGTTCATCCACGTGATCACCGACTTGTGTGTCTTCCCTGAGCCATCAGTGAACACTGTGATCCCGTCCAGAGGTTCTTCACTTATTTTTGGCTTTGCTCTGTAGCATATTTGCGATTGCAACATTCTATGTTGTGGAAAATTGATTGTGCAAGCTCCTGGAAAAGCTAACAATGCAATTAACAAATCTTTTGATTTCTGCATCGCCCAATCAAAATAATCTTTTTTCAAAGGTAGATAAATTTTTGAAAATTCTCGTCCCGCCATTGTCAGCAATCTTGTTCTCCCCTTCATGATGATCTGTGCTGCCATCTCCAAATCTGTCAGAATTGTCTTTGAAGGCCTATACGGTAGGAAAATCCACTCTATGATTATTAAAGGATCTCTCTGAGATGCGTCCCATTGGAAGATCAAATCATGGAATTGTGCTTTCTTTCCCATCACTGCCAACTGGAAAGGCAACGATTCAACGAATCGATGTGCCTGTCTCTTCTGAATGGCATCTGTAACTTTCTCCAACTCCCTCTTTGCTTCCTTTGTGAGCGTCCTGGGAGATCGAATGTCTGCATCTCCTCTCAAGAGATCAAGCAACGCTGGAATGTCACTGTTTGTGATTCCCAAAATCGACCTCATCCAGTTGATTTCCCCTAGAAGTTGTTGTAAATCATGCAGATTGTTGACCCTTGTACTGATTTCCATCTTTTGAGGCCTTATTGTTTTCTCTGAGATTTTCCACCCTAGATATTTCCAAGGCGCGACCTCCTGAATCTTCGAAACACTGATTTCCAGACCTGCCTTTTGCACTTCTGCAATGACACAGTCACGAGCCTTTTGCAGCTCTTGTTGTGTTGACGCCGCAATGAGCAAATCATCCATATAATGAATGATCCTCACCTTCGGGAACTTCTTCCGCGCTGGCGACAAAGCTCGTGCCACGTACCATTGGCAGATTGTCGGCGAGTTTTTCAGACCCTGAGGAAGGACCACCCAATGGTACCGCTGCAGAGGCGTTTCCTTGTTGATACTTGGAACTGAAAAGGCAAGCCTCGGAGCATCATCCGGATGAAGTGGAATGCTGAAGAAACAGTCCTTGAGGTCAATGACCACAAGCGGCCAATCTCTGGGAATCATCGAAACAGATGGAAGACCCAGCTGAAGTGGTCCCATGTCTTCGAGGACTTCATTGATCTTCCTGAGATCGTGCAACAGCCTCCATTTGCCTGACAGCTTCTTCTTGATGACGAACACTGGAGAATTCCAAGGGCTGTTTGTCGGCTTGATGTGTCCTTTCTGCAACTGTTCCTGGACCAAGGTTTTCAATGCACTCAACTTTTTTCTCTCCAGGGGCCACTGATCCACCCAGACTGGATCATCTGTTTTCCAAGTCAACTTCAATGTGGAGAGTGCCGCAGTGACCCCTACTAAAAATCCACCTCGATCTTCGTGCCCCATTGTGCCAAGAGATCTCGTCCCCAAACTGTGATTGGCTTCTGCACAACGAAAGGACGAATGATCGCCGTCTTGTTTCCTGGTCCCGTGACAACGATAGCATTCTCACTCTGCAGACACAGAGAAACTCCCCCTATGCCTGAGAGCGATCCCAAGGGCGCAATCAAGCTCCAGTTGCGAGGCCAAAAGATGTAGGATATTACTGTGACATCTGCTCCTGTGTCGAGCATGCCTCTGACCTCTATTGTTCTGTCTCCACAAGTTAATTGGCATGTGAGCGTGGGTCGATCTCGACCTATGTGTTTTACCCATGTGGTATGTATTTCGACATGTTCCCTCAAAGGAAGCCCTTCTTCATCGAAGATTGACATGACTTCAATGGCGTGTGGTGGCAGAGCAAAAGCTCTTGCGATCTGAGTGTTCTCCGCCACGGTCAATGGTGGACGAAGTGCCTTTGCCAGAACTGTCAGTTCCGTATTTTTATCTGCAGAAACAACTGATGGATAAACAATAAGTCCAAGGATTCTGCTCCTGTCCTGTCCTATTATTAAGAAATCTTGTTTTTTGTATGAATCTCCGCGGATCCCTGTTGGAACCTCCGCATGACCTTCATCCAGAAAGCAAATTAATTTGGAAGTTGCCAGTGTGCACTGTGCCCCTGGTGGAAGGAGTTCTGGGTCGCTTGAGAATCGGCTGAGGAGTTTGCTGAGGGCGTCTGCTTGACGATCCCCGATGACTGTCCTGTTGGTAGTTGTGTCACCGCCATCACTTGTGTCGACGCGCGCTGACGGTTTGTGGGCGCGCTCCTTCTCCCGTTTCCCGGAAGCGGTAGAGGATTCCCTTCCACGTCTGTCTGGGAAAAACATTCTTTCACAGAGTGTCTTCCTCTTCCACACCGCGCACAAAGTGGCTTTGCAGGCTTTTGTGTCTGCACTTGTGTGTGTGCATGTGGACAATTCTTTTTCAAGTGTCCAAACGCCCCACATTTGTAGCATTGTCCTCTTGATGGAGTGCTCTTCTTCTGGATAGTTGCAAGAACTTTATTTATGTTTTCATTCTGTTGTTGGAGTACCTTTTCCAGCATCTTTTCAACCTTGTCCTGATCTTCTGACTGCCTCTCCGGGTTTCTTCTTATCTGTTCTCCCCATTCTCCTCTCAGTTCATCCCTCACGATCGACGCGACATGCTGAGGTGTTCCCACTCTGCTGCATGCCTCCACCATCTCTGCCAAGGATGGCCGTCCTGGCATTGCGCTGATGACCCGTTGACAATCCGGGTTGGCATTGCCGAAAGCTAGACTTTCCATGAGAGGTTGCTTCGCCTCATCAATCGTCACCTGTCGATCCACAGCTTGCGTGAGTCGATCTATGAAAGATGAAAATGGTTCTGTGGGACCTTGCCTGACGCATGAGAATGGGATGTCTGGAACTCCCGCCGGAGCAATCTGCAAGATTGCTTTGCGTGCTGCTTCTTTGATGTCATTCAACACCCGTCGTGGAAGCCGTGCTGCTTGCTCCACTGGATTGTCATCTGGAGGATCTCCTGCTAGCTGTGCTTCTGTGAGGTTTGCGTTTGGCCCACCTTGATAGCTGGCTCTCAACTCTGTGAGATATCTTCTCCATCTTCTGTCCCAGATAAGACTTTGTGTGTCAGTGAGAATCATTGACACAAGACATCGAATGTCGAATGGCGTGAAATCATACGTATTGAATGTCCCCTTCAGGAGCTGTTTGAAGTACTGCGAATTCAGACCATTGTTCTGAATGGCCTTTGATAAGTCCTTGATCACCTCGTGACCCAACCTTTCCCACCTTGGATTTTGGCCTTGTGCATCATACGTCACTGGCATTATTATGTCTCCGGATCCTCTGATCAAACCCTTTTCTTTTGATAATTCATTCCTAATTTCCTTCCAATCTATTGGTTCTATTGGCTGTTCTTCTTCCTCCTCTTGAAACTCCATTGGCCATTGCCTGCACAATGGAATCGTGGAGGCTCTTGGTGATCCTTCGTTCCATGCTCTTCGACTTGAGGTCTTTGGTCTTGCTCCTAAATCTGGAAATGAAACTTGAGGCTCTCTTGAACGTGTTCTTTTTGCTGCATCAAAAGACTGCAGGAGATTCTTTGCTGCTTCCGCTGCTGAAAGCATCCATGCTGGAATTCCCTCTCTTGCTGTAATGTGTATCATTTCTTCTTCTTGAGGCTGTGCTTCATCGGAGCTGTCTTCAACTTCATATGATCCTGAAGTTGATGGAATATTATCCTTTTGCGGTGTTGTTTTTGTTTTTGTTTTCTTTAATGTAGCTTTCTTTTTATAAATTGTTGGAAAAAATTGCTGCATTGTCGCAGTTTGGCCAGCAGGTGATGTGGTGGCGCTGTCGAGCAGTTCCGACATGTCCTGCAATGTGGTCGTCCCTCCACGAGGTGGCGCTGTCGCCTGCCTGGACAACCTTGATGACGACACGAACTCCGTCACTTCCTGCTCGGCAGACTGCAACGCTCGCAGCCGTGTTTGAGACCGAGTTTGCATGGCTGTTAACTGAGCTGACATTGAGGGCTGAATACTTGAATGCTTTTGAGTGGAAGGGGTTTGAACCATAGGATTTGAAACTAAAGGCATCGGTCTCGGAGAGGGGGTGGAGCCCCGGGATGTCGAACCCCGAACGTGGCCCCTCCTTTTCGCCCCAGACGTCACAGAGGATCGGACCCGCCCCCGACCTCGCTCCGCCGGCACTTCCCGCGCATGCGTGCCTTCGGGGACGCCCCCTGCCTCCCCTGTACTGACGTCACTGTCTCCGTCCCGCTCCACCTCCGAAGTCTCCTCCCTATTGTCTGTTCCTGCCCCTTTCTCCTCCTCCTCTGACGCTGTATCCACACCCCCCGCCGAAGCGCGCAGCCCCCCCCCCGCGGGTGCCCCCTTTCTCGCTGCAATTCGAGCCGATCTCCTGGTCCAGATTTCCGGGTCTGACGTCACCACCGCGCGTCTCCTGCGTCCCTCCGTGGCAGCTCGCTGGAGCTCTGCAGCTGCTCCGCCCTTGCTGCCCGTGTCTGACGCCGCCGCGCTGGTTTGAAAGTCCTCCCCGGCCGTCCTTTGAGTCTTGCTCGACCCGCGCATTTTTGACACCGCGCTAAATGGAGCCGCCGCTGCTTTCGGCGTTGTGCTCGCAAAAGCCGCACCAGAACCCGTGTCTCCCATCGCCTCCACGCCCCCCCTGCCGGCCGCCGCCGCTTCCGCGCCGCCGCGCATGCCGCGAGAGAGCGCATCCCCCCTCCCCGCTTGTTCCCTTTGAACCCCCCTCCCCGACTCCGCCACTTTTTCCACCTCCTCTCCCTCTGATTCCTCGATATTGCTAGGAGAAAACTTTATTTCATCAGGAAGTGGAATGGCATCATCTGTGTCTGAGTCAGAGGGTGAAGCCCCCACACTCTCTGGAGTTTCGGGGCGCTTTGGGGTTCCCTTGGGTTTTCGGGATGGTGGGACTGAAGGCAATGACATTTCTCCCGGTCCCCTTTTCTCGGGCACCTTTCCCCCCGGGCTAATTGAGATCAGAGCCAATCTCTGCTTGGAGCCTTGCTCTGGTCCCTCCGCCCTTTTGGGACCCGCAACAACTTGTTGCCTGGCTGACCCTCTCAACTGAGTCGAGGTCGCCTCTAACATAATTCTTGCTGAAGACAGCAATTTCAAGGCTGTCTTATCATCATTAGTGGCTAGAAAATATAGGTGTCTGTTAACTTCTTGCCAAAAGCCTACCTCAAATAACAACCGTGTTTCTGAGTACGGGTAATTACACCGCACCCACAGCAATAATTCTCTAAGCTTTTTCTTTGGGATCCCCCTTGTGTGTGTGTCTGCCACGCCCTGTAGGTCGGACAGAATTTCTATTTGTTCCTGGGAAAGTGTACCCCCCATGTTCTTAATTCTGGACCTTCTCACCGAATTCCTGTCGTCAGAGCAGTCCGAAGGCTCCTGGTCTCTGGCCTGCAGGTCACAGGAGATGGATTCGGAGGCGCCTTTCCGATTCCGATCCGGGCTGTCCTGCTACGAACTTTCTTCGGTGGAGGTGGAGTGCGGTGTTCTCTGCGGCCGCCGCTTCTGCAGATTCTGCTGGCTGCTTTCTGGCTGTTTTCCCAAGGAGTTATCAGTGCTCTCCTGGGAATGAGTCCAGTTCGGGAACTGCCCACTCGGTGCTTCAAGGCTGCCCCTGTGCAAGAGGTGCACAACAGAGCTCACCGTGGCTCAGCGAGTGCTGCCGGTTGCTGCTGGATCGCCGGTTGCTGCCGAGTAGCTCACTGGGTCGTCCGCCGGGTGCCCACCGGCTGCCCACTGGGTGCCCACCCAGGGACGCCAAATGTCGGGTTCGGCTGTCTGTCTCTGCCCCGACACGGGTAGTGTGGTTCTTGGGTGGCACGCGTTTTAAAGGACGAGTCTGGACTCTTCAGCTTTTCGGTCTTCAGGTTGTTTATTATTTCTTATCTACAAAATTTTCTGTCTGCCCAACAGAGGTCTGATCTGCAAGCAGTCACAGGCACTCTCTGACCACCCACGGGGCGGTCATGTCTTTTTATACTAATATCTACGTACACAATATTTACCTTTATTTCCCAATGCTTTTCACCCATGTTGGCAAGTGCACCTTCACCATAAACCAATCCCCAAATGCCAACATCACCACAGGAGATGGAGGACAAGAAGAAGGAAGAAGAAGGACAAGACACGCCCTGATCCCTCCATCTTGTCTCCATAACCCCCCTGTACCTAAAAACCTTAAAATCTATATTTCACTTTCTAAATGTGTCCCTTTTACACCTTTTACTCTAAAGTGATTCTCTTGTCCTCAAACTCTTGTTATTTCTGTGGATGGATCAAAATCAAGCCACCAGACACTCTTGGCAACATTCCAGGATTTTCGAGACCCCCCAAGGGTTCTCCTGGCATCTCTGAACATCAGGAATGATGTGCTGAGATCCCACACCTGCCCTAGATGACATGCCATGACTTTTGATGCCTTTGACTTTGGGAAAGATTTTTTTCTTTTTTTTCCATTTTTTTTAAGCATCCATGCCATGTCTTTTATATCGTCCCCTCCATGTTGTGTCTTGCTCCTTGCAATTTTCCACTGCTTTGGCAATGTCTGGAAGCTTAGTTTTGGCATGTTTTGGTATTTTGCACTGCTCTGCTATAATCCCGGTCCATTTTCTTAGAGTCACTAAATTGCCCAAATTTCCCAAATTTTTTTTTTTTCTCCTCCAATTGCAATTCCGTAGCTGGTATCTCCATTCCAGCCTGTTTGAAAGTCCTTCTTTTCTGTTTTGGCCTTCAGCGGGGATCACTTTTGGCAAGCTTTGCTGCATGTGCCTCCATTTCATAGAATATGGGAAAATTTTTTCTTTTTTAATTTTAGATTTTTAAGTGTCCATACCATGTTCCTCCTATCCTCTCCTCCACGTTGTGTCTTCCTCCTTGCCATTTTCCCCTGCTTTGGCAACGTCTGGGAGCTTAGTTTTGGCATGTTTTGGTCCTTTGCAATGCAGCTCATTTCCTCACAGACCATTTCTTGAAGACACTAAAACTCCCAATTTTCTGCATTTTTTTGGCTTTTTTTCAATTGGATTTCATTTGATCCTATCTCCTTTCCAGAGCGTTTGTAAGCCTTTCTTTATGGGGTCGCAAGATTCCGTTTCCTTCCCGAAAGGAAATGAAATTTCCTTTCGGGAAGGGAAACGGAATCTTGCGATTTCAATGGGGACCAAGAGAGGAATCTTTGGTGCATGTCCCTGCCCTAGATGACATGCCATGACTTTAATGCCTTTGACTTTGGGAAAGATTTTTTTCTTTTTTTTTTCCATTTTTTTTAAGCATCCATGCCATGTCTTTTATATCTTCCCCTCCACGTTGTGTCTTGCTCCTTGCAATTTTCCACTGCTTTGGCAATGTCTGGAAGCTTAGTTTTGGCATGTTTTGGTATTTTGCACTGCTCTGCTATAATCCCGGTCCATTTACTTATAGTCACTAAATTGCCCAAATTTCCCAAATTTTTTTGTTTTCTCCTCCAATTGCAATTCCTTTGCTGGTATCTCCATTCCAGCCTGTTTGAAAGTCCTTCTTTTCTCTTTTGGCCTTCAGCAGGGATCACTTTTGGCAAGCTTTGCTGCATGTGCCTCCATTTCATAGAATATGGGAAAATTTTTTCTTTTTTAATTTTAGATTTTTAAGTGTCCATACCATGTTCCTCCTATCCTCTCCTCCACGTTGTGTCTTGCTCCTTGCCATTTTCCCCTGCTTTGGCAACGTCTGGGAGCTTAGTTTTGGCATGTTTTGGTCCTTTGCAATGCAGCTCATTTCCTCACAGACCATTTCTTGAAGACACTAAAACTCCCAATTTTCTGCATTTTTTTGGCTTTTTTTCAATTGGATTTCATTTGATCCTATCTCCTTTCCAGAGCGTTTGTAAGCCTTTCTTTATGGGGTCGCAAGATTACGTTTCCTTCCCGAAAGGAAATGAAATTTCCTTTCGGGAAGGGAAACGGAATCTTGCGATTTCAATGGGGACCAAGAGAGGAATCTTTGGTGCATGTCCCTGCCCTAGATGACATGCCATGACTTTTGATGCCTTTGACTTTGGGAAAGATTTTTTTCTTTTTTTTTCCATTTTTTTTAAGCATCCATGCCATGTCTTTTATATATTCCCCTCCACGTTGTGTCTTCCTCCTTGCAATTTTCCACTGCTTTGGCAATGTCTGGAAGCTTAGTTTTGGCATGTTTTGGTATTTTGCACTGCTCTGCTATAATCCCGGTCCATTTTCTTAGAGTCACTAAATTGCCCAAATTTCCCAAATTTTTTTTTTTTTCTCCTCCAATTGCAATTCCGTAGCTGGTATCTCCATTCCAGCCTGTTTGAAAGTCCTTCTTTTCTCTTTTGGCCTTCAGCGGGGATCACTTTTGGCAAGCTTTGCTGCATGTGCCTCCATTTCATAGCATATGGGAAAATTTTTTCTTTTTTAATTTTAGGTTTTTTTAAGTGTCCATATTATGTTCCTCATACCTTCCCCTCCACGTTGTGTCTTCCTCCTTGCCATTTTCCCCTGCTTTGGCAACGTCTGGGAGCTTAGTTTTGGCATGTTTAGGTCCTTTGCAATGCAGCTCATTTCCTCACAGACCATTTCTTGAAGACACTAAAACTCCCAATTTTCTGCATTTTTTTGGCTTTTTTTCAATTGGATTTCATTTGATCCTATCTCCTTTCCAGAGCGTTTGTAAGCCTTTCTTTATGGGGTCGCAAGATTCCGTTTCCTTCCCGAAAGGAAATGAAATTTCCTTTCGGGAAGGGAAACGGAATCTTGCGATTTCAATGGGGACCAAGAGAGGAATCTTTGGTGCATGTCCCTGCCCTAGATGACATGCCATGACTTTTGATGCCTTTGACTTTGGGAAAGATTTTTTTCTTTTTTTTTCCATTTTTTTTAAGCATCCATGCCATGTCTTTTATATCTTCCCCTCCACGTTGTGTCTTGCTCCTTGCAATTTTCCACTGCTTTGGCAATGTCTGGAAGCTTAGTTTTGGCATGTTTTGGTATTTTGCACTGCTCTGCTATAATCCCGGTCCATTTACTTATAGTCACTAAATTGCCCAAATTTCCCAAATTTTTTTTTTTTCTCCTCCAATTGCAATTCCGTAGCTGGTATCTCCATTCCAGCCTGTTTGAAAGTCCTTCTTTTCTCTTTTGGCCTTCAGCGGGGATCACTTTTGGCAAGCTTTGCTGCATGTGCCTCCATTTCATAGCATATGGGAAAATTTTTTCTTTTTTAATTTTAGGATTTTTAAGTGTCCATATCATGTTCCTCATACCTTCCCCTCCACGTTGTGTCTTCCTCCTTGCCATTTTCCCCTGCTTTGGCAACGTCTGGGAGCTTAGTTTTGGCATGTTTTGGTCCTTTGCAATGCAGCTCATTTCCTCACAGACCATTTCTTGAAGACACTAAAACTCCCAATTTTCTGCATTTTTTTGGCTTTTTTTCAATTGGATTTCATTTGATCCTATCTCCTTTCCAGAGCGTTTGTAAGCCTTTCTTTATGGGGTCGCAAGATTCCGTTTCCTTCCCGAAAGGAAATGAAATTTCCTTTCGGGAAGGGAAACGGAATCTTGCGATTTCAATGGGGACCAAGAGAGGAATCTTTGGTGCATGTCCCTGCCCTAGATGACATGCCATGACTTTTGATGCCTTTGACTTTGGGAAAGATTTTTTTCTTTTTTTTCCATTTTTTTTAAGCATCCATGCCATGTCTTTTATATCTTCCCCTCCACGTTGTGTCTTGCTCCTTGCAATTTTCCACTGCTTTGGCAATGTCTGGAAGCTTAGTTTTGGCATGTTTTGGTATTTTGCACTGCTCTGCTATAATCCCGGTCCATTTACTTATAGTCACTAAATTGCCCAAATTTCCCAAATTTTTTTGTTTTCTCCTCCAATTGCAATTCCTTAGCTGGTATCTCCATTCCAGCCTGTTTGAAAGTCCTTCTTTTCTCTTTTGGCCTTCAGCGGGGATCACTTTTGGCAAGCTTTGCTGCATGTGCCTCCATTTCATAGAATATGGGAAAATTTTTTCTTTTTTAATTTTAGATTTTTAAGTGTCCATACCATGTTCCTCCTATCCTCTCCTCCACGTTGTGTCTTGCTCCTTGCCATTTTCCCCTGCTTTGGCAACGTCTGGGAGCTTAGTTTTGGCATGTTTTGGTCCTTTGCAATGCAGCTCATTTCCTCACAGACCATTTCTTGAAGACACTAAAACTCCCAATTTTCTGCATTTTTTTGGCTTTTTTTCAATTGGATTTCATTTGATCCTATCTCCTTTCCAGAGCGTTTGTAAGCCTTTCTTTATGGGGTCGCAAGATTCCGTTTCCTTCCCGAAAGGAAATGAAATTTCCTTTCGGGAAGGGAAACGGAATCTTGCGATTTCAATGGGGACCAAGAGAGGAATCTTTGGTGCATGTCCCTGCCCTAGATGACATGCCATGACTTTTGATGCCTTTGACTTTGGGAAAGATTTTTTTCTTTTTTTTTCCATTTTTTTTAAGCATCCATGCCATGTCTTTTATATCTTCCCCTCCACGTTGTGTCTTGCTCCTTGCAATTTTCCACTGCTTTGGCAATGTCTGGAAGCTTAGTTTTGGCATGTTTTGGTATTTTGCACTGCTCTGCTATAATCCCGGTCCATTTACTTATAGTCACTAAATTGCCCAAATTTCCCAAATTTTTTTGTTTTCTCCTCCAATTGCAATTCCGTAGCTGGTATCTCCATTCCAGCCTGTTTGAAAGTCCTTCTTTTCTCTTTTGGCCTTCAGCGGGGATCACTTTTGGCAAGCTTTGCTGCATGTGCCTCCATTTCATAGAATATGGGAAAATTTTTTCTTTTTTAATTTTAGATTTTTAAGTGTCCATACCATGTTCCTCCTATCCTCTCCTCCACGTTGTGTCTTCCTCCTTGCCATTTTCCCCTGCTTTGGCAACGTCTGGGAGCTTAGTTTTGGCATGTTTTGGTCCTTTGCAATGCAGCTCATTTCCTCACAGACCATTTCTTGAAGACACTAAAACTCCCAATTTTCTGCATTTTTTTGGCTTTTTTTCAATTGGATTTCATTTGATCCTATCTCCTTTCCAGAGCGTTTGTAAGCCTTTCTTTATGGGGTCGCAAGATTCCGTTTCCTTCCCGAAAGGAAATGAAATTTCCTTTCGGGAAGGGAAACGGAATCTTGCGATTTCAATGGGGACCAAGAGAGGAATCTTTGGTGCATGTCCCTGCCCTAGATGACATGCCATGACTTTTGATGCCTTTGACTTTGGGAAAGATTTTTTTCTTTTTTTTTCCATTTTTTTTAAGCATCCATGCCATGTCTTTTATATCTTCCCCTCCACGTTGTGTCTTGCTCCTTGCAATTTTCCACTGCTTTGGCAATGTCTGGAAGCTTAGTTTTGGCATGTTTTGGTATTTTGCACTGCTCTGCTATAATCCCGGTCCATTTACTTATAGTCACTAAATTGCCCAAATTTCCCAAATTTTTTTGTTTTCTCCTCCAATTGCAATTCCTTAGCTGGTATCTCCATTCCAGCCTGTTTGAAAGTCCTTCTTTTCTCTTTTGGCCTTCAGCGGGGATCACTTTTGGCAAGCTTTGCTGCATGTGCCTCCATTTCATAGAATATGGGAAAATTTTTTCTTTTTTAATTTTAGATTTTTAAGTGTCCATACCATGTTCCTCCTATCCTCTCCTCCACGTTGTGTCTTCCTCCTTGCCATTTTCCCCTGCTTTGGCAACGTCTGGGAGCTTAGTTTTGGCATGTTTTGGTCCTTTGCAATGCAGCTCATTTCCTCACAGACCATTTCTTGAAGACACTAAAACTCCCAATTTTCTGCATTTTTTTGGCTTTTTTTTCAATTGGATTTCATTTGATCCTATCTCCTTTCCAGAGCGTTTGTAAGCCTTTCTTTATGGGGTCGCAAGATTCCGTTTCCTTCCCGAAAGGAAATGAAATTTCCTTTCGGGAAGGGAAACGGAATCTTGCGATTTCAATGGGGACCAAGAGAGGAATCTTTGGTGCATGTCCCTGCCCTAGATGACATGCCATGACTTTTGATGCCTTTGACTTTGGGAAAGATTTTTTTCTTTTTTTTTCCATTTTTTTTAAGCATCCATGCCATGTCTTTTATATCTTCCCCTCCACGTTGTGTCTTGCTCCTTGCAATTTTCCACTGCTTTGGCAATGTCTGGAAGCTTAGTTTTGGCATGTTTTGGTATTTTGCACTGCTCTGCTATAATCCCGGTCCATTTACTTAGAGTCACTAAATTGCCCAAATTTCCCAAATTTTTTTGTTTTCTCCTCCAATTGCAATTCCTTAGCTGGTATCTCCATTCCAGCCTGTTTGAAAGTCCTTCTTTTCTCTTTTGGCCTTCAGCGGGGATCACTTTTGGCAAGCTTTGCTGCATGTGCCTCCATTTCATAGAATATGGGAAAATTTTTTCTTTTTTAATTTTAGATTTTTAAGTGTCCATACCATGTTCCTCCTATCCTCTCCTCCACGTTGTGTCTTGCTCCTTGCCATTTTCCCCTGCTTTGGCAACGTCTGGGAGCTTAGTTTTGGCATGTTTTGGTCCTTTGCAATGCAGCTCATTTCCTCACAGACCATTTCTTGAAGACACTAAAACTCCCAATTTTCTGCATTTTTTTGGCTTTTTTTCAATTGGATTTCATTTGATCCTATCTCCTTTCCAGAGCGTTTGTAACCTTTCTTTATGGGGTCGCAAGATTCCGTTTCCTTCCCGAAAGGAAATGAAATTTCCTTTCGGGAAGGGAAACGGAATCTTGCGATTTCAATGGGGACCAAGAGAGGAATCTTTGGTGCATGTCCCTGCCCTAGATGACATGCCATGACTTTTGATGCCTTTGACTTTGGGAAAGATTTTTTTCTTTTTTTTTCCATTTTTTTTAAGCATCCATGCCATGTCTTTTATATCTTCCCCTCCACGTTGTGTCTTGCTCCTTGCAATTTTCCACTGCTTTGGCAATGTCTGGAAGCTTAGTTTTGGCATGTTTTGGTATTTTGCACTGCTCTGCTATAATCCCGGTCCATTTACTTATAGTCACTAAATTGCCCAAATTTCCCAAATTTTTTTTTTTTCTCCTCCAATTGCAATTCCTTAGCTGGTATCTCCATTCCAGCCTGTTTGAAAGTCCTTCTTTTCTCTTTTGGCCTTCAGCGGGGATCACTTTTGGCAAGCTTTGCCATGTGCCTCCATTTCATAGAATATGGGAAAATTTTTTCTTTTTTAATTTTAGATTTTTAAGTGTCCATACCATGTTCCTCCTATCCTCTCCTCCACGTTGTGTCTTCCTCCTTGCCATTTTCCCCTGCTTTGGCAACGTCTGGGAGCTTAGTTTTGGCATGTTTTGGTCCTTTGCAATGCAGCTCATTTCCTCACAGACCATTTCTTGAAGACACTAAAACTCCCAATTTTCTGCATTTTTTTGGCTTTTTTTCAATTGGATTTCATTTGATCCTATCTCCTTTCCAGAGCGTTTGTAAGCCTTTCTTTATGGGGTCGCAAGATTCCGTTTCCTTCCCGAAAGGAAATGAAATTTCCTTTCGGGAAGGGAAACGGAATCTTGCGATTTCAATGGGGACCAAGAGAGGAATCTTTGGTGCATGTCCCTGCCCTAGATGACATGCCATGACTTTTGATGCCTTTGACTTTGGGAAAGATTTTTTTCTTTTTTTTTCCATTTTTTTAAGCATCCATGCCATGTCTTTTATATCTTCCCCTCCACGTTGTGTCTTGCTCCTTGCAATTTTCCACTGCTTTGGCAATGTCTGGAAGCTTAGTTTTGGCATGTTTTGGTATTTTGCACTGCTCTGCTATAATCCCGGTCCATTTACTTAGAGTCACTAAATTGCCCAAATTTCCCAAATTTTTTTTTTTTCTCCTCCAATTGCAATTCCTTAGCTGGTATCTCCATTCCAGCCTGTTTGAAAGTCCTTCTTTTCTCTTTTGGCCTTCAGCGGGGATCACTTTTGGCAAGCTTTGCTGCATGTGCCTCCATTTCATAGAATATGGGAAAATTTTTTCTTTTTTAATTTTAGATTTTTAAGTGTCCATACCATGTTCCTCCTATCCTCTCCTCCACGTTGTGTCTTCCTCCTTGCCATTTTCCCTGCTTTGGCAACGTCTGGGAGCTTAGTTTTGGCATGTTTTGGTCCTTTGCAATGCAGCTCATTTCCTCACAGAACCATTTCTTGAAGACACTAAAACTCCCAATTTTCTGCATTTTTTTGGCTTTTTTTCAATTGGATTTCATTTGATCCTATCTCCTTTCCAGAGCGTTTGTAAGCCTTTCTTTATGGGGTCGCAAGATTCCGTTTCCTTCCCGAAAGGAAATGAAATTTCCTTTCGGGAAGGGAAACGGAATCTTGCGATTTCAATGGGGACCAAGAGAGGAATCTTTGGTGCATGTCCCTGCCCTAGATGACATGCCATGACTTTTGATGTCTTTGACTTTGGGAAAGATTTTTTTCTTTTTTTTTCCATTTTTTTTAAGCATCCATGCCATGTCTTTTATATCTTCCCCTCCACGTTGTGTCTTGCTCCTTGCAATTTTCCACTGCTTTGGCAATGTCTGGAAGCTTAGTTTTGGCATGTTTTGGTATTTTGCACTGCTCTGCTATAATCCCGGTCCATTTACTTAGAGTCACTAAATTGCCCAAATTCCCAAATTTTTTTTTTTTCTCCCAATTGCAATTCCTTAGCTGGTATCTCCATTCCAGCCTGTTTGAAAGTCCTTCTTTTCTCTTTTGGCCTTCAGCGGGGATCACTTTTGGCAAGCTTTGCTGCATGTGCCTCCATTTCATAGCATATGGGAAAATTTTTTCTTTTTTAATTTTAGGTTTTTTAAGTGTCCATACCATGTTCCTCATATCCTCTCCCTCCACGTTGTGTCTTCTCCTTGCCATTTTCCCCTGCTTTGGCAACGTCTGGGAGCTTAGTTTTGGCATGTTTTGGTCCTTTGCAATGCAGCTCATTTCCTCACAGACCATTTCTTGAAGACACTAAAACTCCCAATTTTCTGCATTTTTTTGGCTTTTTTTCAATTGGATTTCATTTGATCCTATCTCCTTTCCAGAGCGTTTGTAAGCCTTTCTTTATGGGGTCGCAAGATTCCGTTTCCTTCCCGAAAGGAAATGAAATTTCCTTTCGGGAAGGGGAAACGGAATCTTGCGATTTCAATGGGGACCAAGAGAGGAATCTTTGGTGCATGTCCCTGCCCTAGATGACATGCCATGACTTTTGATGCCTTTGACTTTGGGAAAGATTTTTTTCTTTTTTTTTTCCATTTTTTTTAAGCATCCATGCCATGTCTTTTATATCTTCCCCTCCACGTTGTGTCTTGCTCCTTGCAATTTTCCACTGCTTTGGCAATGTCTGGAAGCTTAGTTTTGGCATGTTTTGGTATTTTGCACTGCTCTGCTATAATCCCGGTCCATTTTCTTAGAGTCACTAAATTGCCCAAATTTCCCAAATTTTTTTTTTTTCTCCTCCAATTGCAATTCCTTAGCTGGTATCTCCATTCCAGCCTGTTTGAAAGTCCTTCTTTTCTCTTTTGGCCTTCAGCGGGGATCACTTTTGGCAAGCTTTGCTGCATGTGCCTCCATTTCATAGAATATGGGAAAATTTTTTCTTTTTTAATTTTAGATTTTTAAGTGTCCATACCATGTTCCTCCTATCCTCTCCTCCACGTTGTGTCTTGCTCCTTGCCATTTTCCCCTGCTTTGGCAACGTCTGGGAGCTTAGTTTTGGCATGTTTTGGTCCTTTGCAATGCAGCTCATTTCCTCACAGACCATTTCTTGAAGACACTAAAACTCCCAATTTTCTGCATTTTTTTGGCTTTTTTTCAATTGGATTTCATTTGATCCTATCTCCTTTCCAGAGCGTTTGTAAGCCTTTCTTTATGGGGTCGCAAGATTCCGTTTCCTTCCCGAAAGGAAATGAAATTTCCTTTCGGGAAGGGAAACGGAATCTTGCGATTTCAATGGGGACCAAGAGAGGAATCTTTGGTGCATGTCCCTGCCCTAGATGACATGCCATGACTTTTGATGCCTTTGACTTTGGGAAAGATTTTTTTCTTTTTTTTTCCATTTTTTTTAAGCATCCATGCCATGTCTTTTATATCTTCCCCTCCACGTTGTGTCTTGCTCCTTGCAATTTTCCACTGCTTTGGCAATGTCTGGAAGCTTAGTTTTGGCATGTTTTGGTATTTTGCACTGCTCTGCTATAATCCCGGTCCATTTACTTAGAGTCACTAAATTGCCCAAATTTCCCAAATTTTTTTTTTTCTCCTCCAATTGCAATTCCTTAGCTGGTATCTCCATTCCAGCCTGTTTGAAAGTCCTTCTTTTCTCTTTTGGCCTTCAGCGGGGATCACTTTTGGCAAGCTTTGCTGCATGTGCCTCCATTTCATAGAATATGGGAAAATTTTTTCTTTTTTAATTTTAGATTTTTAAGTGTCCATACCATGTTCCTCCTATCCTCTCCTCCACGTTGTGTCTTGCTCCTTGCCATTTTCCCCTGCTTTGGCAACGTCTGGGAGCTTAGTTTTGGCATGTTTTGGTCCTTTGCAATGCAGCTCATTTCCTCACAGACCATTTCTTGAAGACACTAAAACTCCCAATTTTCTGCATTTTTTTGGCTTTTTTTCAATTGGATTTCATTTGATCCTATCTCCTTTCCAGAGCGTTTGTAAGCCTTTCTTTATGGGGTCGCAAGATTCCGTTTCCTTCCCGAAAGGAAATGAAATTTCCTTTCGGGAAGGGAAACGGAATCTTGCGATTTCAATGGGGACCAAGAGAGGAATCTTTGGTGCATGTCCCTGCCCTAGATGACATGCCATGACTTTTGATGCCTTTGACTTTGGGAAAGATTTTTTTCTTTTTTTCCATTTTTTTTAAGCATCCATGCCATGTCTTTTATATCTTCCCCTCCACGTTGTGTCTTGCTCCTTGCAATTTTCCACTGCTTTGGCAATGTCTGGAAGCTTAGTTTTGGCATGTTTTGGTATTTTGCACTGCTCTGCTATAATCCCGGTCCATTTACTTATAGTCACTAAATTGCCCAAATTTCCCAAATTTTTTTTTTTTCTCCTCCAATTGCAATTCCTTAGCTGGTATCTCCATTCCAGCCTGTTTGAAAGTCCTTCTTTTCTCTTTTGGCCTTCAGCGGGGATCACTTTTGGCAAGCTTTGCTGCATGTGCCTCCATTTCATAGAATATGGGAAAATTTTTTCTTTTTTAATTTTAGATTTTTAAGTGTCCATACCATGTTCCTCCTATCCTCTCCTCCACGTTGTGTCTTGCTCCTTGCCATTTTCCCCTGCTTTGGCAACGTCTGGGAGCTTAGTTTTGGCATGTTTTGGTCCTTTGCAATGCAGCTCATTTCCTCACAGACCATTTCTTGAAGACACTAAAACTCCCAATTTTCTGCATTTTTTTGGCTTTTTTTCAATTGGATTTCATTTGATCCTATCTCCTTTCCAGAGCGTTTGTAAGCCTTTCTTTATGGGGTCGCAAGATTCCGTTTCCTTCCCGAAAGGAAATGAAATTTCCTTTCGGGAAGGGAAACGGAATCTTGCGATTTCAATGGGGACCAAGAGAGGAATCTTTGGTGCATGTCCCTGCCCTAGATGACATGCCATGACTTTTGATGCCTTTGACTTTGGGAAAGATTTTTTTCTTTTTTTTCCATTTTTTTTAAGCATCCATGCCATGTCTTTTATATCTTCCCCTCCACGTTGTGTCTTGCTCCTTGCAATTTTCCACTGCTTTGGCAATGTCTGGAAGCTTAGTTTTGGCATGTTTTGGTATTTTGCACTGCTCTGCTATAATCCCGGTCCATTTACTTAGAGTCACTAAATTGCCCAAATTTCCCAAATTTTTTTTTTTTCTCCTCCAATTGCAATTCCTTAGCTGGTATCTCCATTCCAGCCTGTTTGAAAGTCCTTCTTTTCTCTTTTGGCCTTCAGCGGGGATCACTTTTGGCAAGCTTTGCTGCATGTGCCTCCATTTCATAGAATATGGGAAAATTTTTTCTTTTTTAATTTTAGATTTTTAAGTGTCCATACCATGTTCCTCCTATCCTCTCCTCCACGTTGTGTCTTGCTCCTTGCCATTTTCCCCTGCTTTGGCAACGTCTGGGAGCTTAGTTTTGGCATGTTTTGGTCCTTTGCAATGCAGCTCATTTCCTCACAGACCATTTCTTGAAGACACTAAAACTCCCAATTTTCTGCATTTTTTTGGCTTTTTTTCAATTGGATTTCATTTGATCCTATCTCCTTTCCAGAGCGTTTGTAAGCCTTTCTTTATGGGGTCGCAAGATTCCGTTTCCTTCCCGAAAGGAAATGAAATTTCCTTTCGGGAAGGGAAACGGAATCTTGCGATTTCAATGGGGACCAAGAGAGGAATCTTTGGTGCATGTCCCTGCCCTAGATGACATGCCATGACTTTTGATGCCTTTGACTTTGGGAAAGATTTTTTTCTTTTTTTTTCCATTTTTTTTAAGCATCCATGCCATGTCTTTTATATCTTCCCCTCCACGTTGTGTCTTGCTCCTTGCAATTTTCCACTGCTTTGGCAATGTCTGGAAGCTTAGTTTTGGCATGTTTTGGTATTTTGCACTGCTCTGCTATAATCCCGGTCCATTTTCTTAGAGTCACTAAATTGCCCAAATTTCCCAAATTTTTTTTTTTCTCCTCCAATTGCAATTCCTTAGCTGGTATCTCCATTCCAGCCTGTTTGAAAGTCCTTCTTTTCTCTTTTGGCCTTCAGCGGGGATCACTTTTGGCAAGCTTTGCTGCATGTGCCTCCATTTCATAGAATATGGGAAAATTTTTTCTTTTTTAATTTTAGATTTTTAAGTGTCCATACCATGTTCCTCCTATCCTCTCCTCCACGTTGTGTCTTGCTCCTTGCCATTTTCCCCTGCTTTGGCAACGTCTGGGAGCTTAGTTTTGGCATGTTTTGGTCCTTTGCAATGCAGCTCATTTCCTCACAGACCATTTCTTGAAGACACTAAAACTCCCAATTTTCTGCATTTTTTTGGCTTTTTTTCAATTGGATTTCATTTGATCCTATCTCCTTTCCAGAGCGTTTGTAAGCCTTTCTTTATGGGGTCGCAAGATTCCGTTTCCTTCCCGAAAGGAAATGAAATTTCCTTTCGGGAAGGGAAACGGAATCTTGCGATTTCAATGGGGACCAAGAGAGGAATCTTTGGTGCATGTCCCTGCCCTAGATGACATGCCATGACTTTTGATGCCTTTGACTTTGGGAAAGATTTTTTTCTTTTTTTTTCCATTTTTTTTAAGCATCCATGCCATGTCTTTTATATCTTCCCCTCCACGTTGTGTCTTGCTCCTTGCAATTTTCCACTGCTTTGGCAATGTCTGGAAGCTTAGTTTTGGCATGTTTTGGTATTTTGCACTGCTCTGCTATAATCCCGGTCCATTTTCTTAGAGTCACTAAATTGCCCAAATTTCCCAAATTTTTTTTTTTCTCCTCCAATTGCAATTCCTTAGCTGGTATCTCCATTCCAGCCTGTTTGAAAGTCCTTCTTTTCTCTTTTGGCCTTCAGCGGGGATCACTTTTGGCAAGCTTTGCTGCATGTGCCTCCATTTCATAGAATATGGGAAAATTTTTTCTTTTTTAATTTTAGATTTTTAAGTGTCCATACCATGTTCCTCCTATCCTCTCCTCCACGTTGTGTCTTGCTCCTTGCCATTTTCCCCTGCTTTGGCAACGTCTGGGAGCTTAGTTTTGGCATGTTTTGGTCCTTTGCAATGCAGCTCATTTCCTCACAGACCATTTCTTGAAGACACTAAAACTCCCAATTTTCTGCATTTTTTTGGCTTTTTTTCAATTGGATTTCATTTGATCCTATCTCCTTTCCAGAGCGTTTGTAAGCCTTTCTTTATGGGGTCGCAAGATTCCGTTTCCTTCCCGAAAGGAAATGAAATTTCCTTTCGGGAAGGGAAACGGAATCTTGCGATTTCAATGGGGACCAAGAGAGGAATCTTTGGTGCATGTCCCTGCCCTAGATGACATGCCATGACTTTTGATGCCTTTGACTTTGGGAAAGATTTTTTTCTTTTTTTTTTCCATTTTTTTTAAGCATCCATGCCATGTCTTTTATATCTTCCCCTCCACGTTGTGTCTTGCTCCTTGCAATTTTCCACTGCTTTGGCAATGTCTGGAAGCTTAGTTTTGGCATGTTTTGGTATTTTGCACTGCTCTGCTATAATCCCGGTCCATTTTCTTAGAGTCACTAAATTGCCCAAATTTCCCAAATTTTTTTTTTTCTCCTCCAATTGCAATTCCTTAGCTGGTATCTCCATTCCAGCCTGTTTGAAAGTCCTTCTTTTCTCTTTTGGCCTTCAGCGGGGATCACTTTTGGCAAGCTTTGCTGCATGTGCCTCCATTTCATAGAATATGGGAAAATTTTTTCTTTTTTAATTTTAGATTTTTAAGTGTCCATACCATGTTCCTCCTATCCTCTCCTCCACGTTGTGTCTTCCTCCTTGCCATTTTCCCCTGCTTTGGCAACGTCTGGGAGCTTAGTTTTGGCATGTTTTGGTCCTTTGCAATGCAGCTCATTTCCTCACAGACCATTTCTTGAAGACACTAAAACTCCCAATTTTCTGCATTTTTTTGGCTTTTTTTCAATTGGATTTCATTTGATCCTATCTCCTTTCCAGAGCGTTTGTAAGCCTTTCTTTATGGGGTCGCAAGATTCCGTTTCCTTCCCGAAAGGAAATGAAATTTCCTTTCGGGAAGGGAAACGGAATCTTGCGATTTCAATGGGGACCAAGAGAGGAATCTTTGGTGCATGTCCCTGCCCTAGATGACATGCCATGACTTTTGATGCCTTTGACTTTGGGAAAGATTTTTTCTTTTTTTTTCCATTTTTTTTAAGCATCCATGCCATGTCTTTTATATCTTCCCCTCCACGTTGTGTCTTGCTCCTTGCAATTTTCCACTGCTTTGGCAATGTCTGGAAGCTTAGTTTTGGCATGTTTTGGTATTTTGCACTGCTCTGCTATAATCCCGGTCCATTTACTTAGAGTCACTAAATTGCCCAAATTTCCCAAATTTTTTTTTTTTCTCCTCCAATTGCAATTCCTTAGCTGGTATCTCCATTCCAGCCTGTTTGAAAGTCCTTCTTTTCTCTTTTGGCCTTCAGCGGGGATCACTTTTGGCAAGCTTTGCTGCATGTGCCTCCATTTCATAGAATATGGGAAAATTTTTTCTTTTTTAATTTTAGATTTTTAAGTGTCCATACCATGTTCCTCCTATCCTCTCCTCCACGTTGTGTCTTGCTCCTTGCCATTTTCCCCTGCTTTGGCAACGTCTGGGAGCTTAGTTTTGGCATGTTTTGGTCCTTTGCAATGCAGCTCATTTCCTCACAGACCATTTCTTGAAGACACTAAAACTCCCAATTTTCTGCATTTTTTTGGCTTTTTTTCAATTGGATTTCATTTGATCCTATCTCCTTTCCAGAGCGTTTGTAAGCCTTTCTTTATGGGGTCGCAAGATTCCGTTTCCTTCCCGAAAGGAAATGAAATTTCCTTTCGGGAAGGGAAACGGAATCTTGCGATTTCAATGGGGACCAAGAGAGGAATCTTTGGTGCATGTCCCTGCCCTAGATGACATGCCATGACTTTTGATGCCTTTGACTTTGGGAAAGATTTTTCTTTTTTTTTCCATTTTTTTTAAGCATCCATGCCATGTCTTTTATATCTTCCCCTCCACGTTGTGTCTTGCTCCTTGCAATTTTCCACTGCTTTGGCAATGTCTGGAAGCTTAGTTTTGGCATGTTTTGGTATTTTGCACTGCTCTGCTATAATCCCGGTCCATTTACTTATAGTCACTAAATTGCCCAAATTTCCCAAATTTTTTTTTTTTCTCCTCCAATTGCAATTCCTTAGCTGGTATCTCCATTCCAGCCTGTTTGAAAGTCCTTCTTTTCTCTTTTGGCCTTCAGCGGGGATCACTTTTGGCAAGCTTTGCTGCATGTGCCTCCATTTCATAGAATATGGGAAAATTTTTTCTTTTTTAATTTTAGATTTTTAAGTGTCCATACCATGTTCCTCTATCTTCTCCTCCACGTTGTGTCTTCCTCCTTGCCATTTTCCCCTGCTTTGGCAACGTCTGGGAGCTTAGTTTTGGCATGTTTTGGTCCTTTGCAATGCAGCTCATTTCCTCACAGACCATTTCTTGAAGACACTAAAACTCCCAATTTTCTGCATTTTTTGGCTTTTTTTCAATTGGATTTCATTTGATCCTATCTCCTTTCCAGAGCGTTTGTAAGCCTTTCTTTATGGGTCGCAAGATTCCGTTTCCTTCCCGAAAGGAAATGAAATTTCCTTTCGGGAGGGAAACGGAATCTTGCGATTTCAATGGGGACCAAGAGAGGAATCTTTGGTGCATGTCCCTGCCCTAGATGACATGCCATGACTTTTGATGCCTTTGACTTTGGGAAAGATTTTTTCTTTTTTTTTTCCATTTTTTTTAAGCATCCATGCCATGTCTTTTATATCTTCCCCTCCACGTTGTGTCTTGCTCCTTGCAATTTTCCACTGCTTTGGCAATGTCTGGAAGCTTAGTTTTGGCATGTTTTGGTATTTTGCACTGCTCTGCTATAATCCCGGTCCATTTACTTATAGTCACTAAATTGCCCAAATTTCCCAAATTTTTTTTTTTTCTCCTCCAATTGCAATTCCTTAGCTGGTATCTCCATTCCAGCCTGTTTGAAAGTCCTTCTTTTCTCTTTTGGCCTTCAGCGGGGATCACTTTTGGCAAGCTTTGCTGCATGTGCCTCCATTTCATAGAATATGGGAAAATTTTTTCTTTTTTAATTTTAGATTTTAAGTGTCCATACCATGTTCCTCCTATCCTCTCCTCCACGTTGTGTCTTGCTCCTTGCCATTTTCCCCTGCTTTGGCAACGTCTGGGAGCTTAGTTTTGGCATGTTTTGGTCCTTTGCAATGCAGCTCATTTCCTCACAGACCATTTCTTGAAGACACTAAAACTCCCAATTTTCTGCATTTTTTTGGCTTTTTTTCAATTGGATTTCATTTGATCCTATCTCCTTTCCAGAGCGTTTGTAAGCCTTTCTTTATGGGGTCGCAAGATTCCGTTTCCTTCCCGAAAGGAAATGAAATTTCCTTTCGGGAAGGGAAACGGAATTGCGATTTCAATGGGGACCAAGAGAGGAATCTTTGGTGCATGTCCCTGCCCTAGATGACATGCCATGACTTTTGATGCCTTTGACTTTGGGAAAGATTTTTTTCTTTTTTTTTCCATTTTTTTTAAGCATCCATGCCATGTCTTTTATATCTTCCCCTCCACGTTGTGTCTTGCTCCTTGCAATTTTCCACTGCTTTGGCAATGTCTGGAAGCTTAGTTTTGGCATGTTTTGGTATTTTGCACTGCTCTGCTATAATCCCGGTCCATTTACTTATAGTCACTAAATTGCCCAAATTTCCCAAATTTTTTTTTTTTCTCCTCCAATTGCAATTCCTTAGCTGGTATCTCCATTCCAGCCTGTTTGAAAGTCCTTCTTTTCTCTTTTGGCCTTCAGCGGGATCACTTTTGGCAAGCTTTGCTGCATGTGCCTCCATTTCATAGAATATGGGAAAATTTTTTCTTTTTTAATTTTAGATTTTTAAGTGTCCATACCATGTTCCCCTATCCTCTCCTCCACGTTGTGTCTTGCCTCCTTGCCATTTTCCCCTGCTTTGGCAACGTCTGGGAGCTTAGTTTTGGCATGTTTTGGTCCTTTGCAATGCAGCTCATTTCCTCACAGACCATTTCTTGAAGACACTAAAACTCCCAATTTTCTGCATTTTTTTGGCTTTTTTCAATTGGATTTCATTTGATCCTATCTCCTTTCCAGAGCGTTTGTAAGCCTTTCTTTATGGGGTCGCAAGATTCCGTTTCCTTCCCGAAAGGACATGAAATTTCCTTTCGGGAAGGGAAACGGAATCTTGCGATTTCAATGGGGACCAAGAGAGGAATCTTTGGTGCATGTCCCTGCCCTAGATGACATGCCATGACTTTTGATGCCTTTGACTTTGGGAAAGATTTTTTTCTTTTTTTTTCCATTTTTTTAAGCATCCATGCCATGTCTTTTATATCTTCCCCTCCACGTTGTGTCTTGCTCCTTGCAATTTTCCACTGCTTTGGCGCAATGTCTGGAAGCTTAGTTTTGGCATGTTTTGGTATTTTGCACTGCTCTGCTATAATCCCGGTCCATTTACTTATAGTCACTAAATTGCCCAAATTTCCCAAATTTTTTGTTTTCTCCTCCAATTGCAATTCCTTAGCTGGTATCTCCATTCCAGCCTGTTTGAAAGTCCTTCTTTTCTCTTTTGGCCTTCAGCGGGGATCACTTTTGGCAAGCTTTGCTGCATGTGCCTCCATTTCATAGAATATGGGAAAATTTTTTCTTTTTTAATTTTAGATTTTTAAGTGTCCATACCATGTTCCTCCTATCCTCTCCTCCACGTTGTGTCTTCCTCCTTGCCATTTTCCCCTGCTTTGGCAACGTCTGGGAGCTTAGTTTTGGCATGTTTTGGTCCTTTGCAATGCAGCTCATTTCCTCACAGACCATTTCTTGAAGACACTAAAACTCCCAATTTTCTGCATTTTTTTGGCTTTTTTTCAATTGGATTTCATTTGATCCTACTTTCCAGAGCGTTTGTAAGCCTTTCTTTATGGGGTCGCAAGATTCCGTTTCCTTCCCGAAAGGAAATGAAATTTCCTTTCGGGAAGGGAAACGGAATCTTGCGATTTCAATGGGGACCAAGAGAGGAATCTTTGGTGCATGTCCCTGCCCTAGATGACATGCCATGACTTTTGATGCCTTTGACTTTGGGAAAGATTTTTTTCTTTTTTTTTCCATTTTTTTTAAGCATCCATGCCATGTCTTTTATATCTTCCCCTCCACGTTGTGTCTTGCTCCTTGCAATTTTCCACTGCTTTGGCAATGTCTGGAAGCTTAGTTTTGGCATGTTTTGGTATTTTGCACTGCTCTGCTATAATCCCGGTCCATTTACTTATAGTCACTAAATTGCCCAAATTTCCCAAATTTTTTTTTTTTCTCCTCCAATTGCAATTCCTTAGCTGGTATCTCCATTCCAGCCTGTTTGAAAGTCCTTCTTTTCTCTTTTGGCCTTCAGCGGGGACTTTTGGCAAGCTTTGCTGCATGTGCCTCCATTTCATAGAATATGGGAAAATTTTTTCTTTTTTAATTTTAGGATTTTTTAAGTGTCCATACCATGTTCCTCTATCCTCTCCTCCACGTTGTGTCTTGCTCCTTGCCATTTTCCCCTGCTTTGGCAACGTCTGGGAGCTTAGTTTTGGCATGTTTTGGTCCTTTGCAATGCAGCTCATTTCCTCACAGACCATTTCTTGAAGACACTAAAACTCCCAATTTTCTGCATTTTTTTGGCTTTTTTTCAATTGGATTTCATTTGATCCTATCTCCTTTCCAGAGCGTTTGTAAGCCTTTCTTTATGGGGTCGCAAGATTCCGTTTCCTTCCCGAAAGGAAATGAAATTTCCTTTCGGGAAGGGAAACGGAATCTTGCGATTTCAATGGGGACCAAGAGAGGAATCTTTGGTGCATGTCCCTGCCCTAGATGACATGCCATGACTTTTGATGCCTTTGACTTTGGGAAAGATTTCTTTTTTTTTCCATTTTTTTTAAGCATCCATGCCATGTCTTTTATATCTTCCCCTCCACGTTGTGTCTTGCTCCTTGCAATTTTCCACTGCTTTGGCAATGTCTGGAAGCTTAGTTTTGGCATGTTTTGGTATTTTGCACTGCTCTGCTATAATCCCGGTCCATTTTCTTAGAGTCACTAAATTGCCCAAATTTCCCAAATTTTTTTTTTTCTCCTCCAATTGCAATTCCTTAGCTGGTATCTCCATTCCAGCCTGTTTGAAAGTCCTTCTTTTCTCTTTTGGCCTTCAGCGGGGATCACTTTTGGCAAGCTTTGCTGCATGTGCCTCCATTTCATAGAATATGGGAAAATTTTTTCTTTTTTAATTTTAGATTTTTAAGTGTCCATACCATGTTCCTCCTATCCTCTCCTCCACGTTGTGTCTTGCTCCTTGCCATTTTCCCCTGCTTTGGCAACGTCTGGGAGCTTAGTTTTGGCATGTTTTGGTCCTTTGCAATGCACATTTCCTCACAGACCATTTCTTGAAGACACTAAAACTCCCAATTTTCTGCATTTTTTTGGCTTTTTTTCAATTGGATTTCATTTGATCCTATCTCCTTTCCAGAGCGTTTGTAAGCCTTTCTTTATGGGGTCGCAAGATTCCGTTTCCTTCCCGAAAGGAAATGAAATTTCCTTTCGGGAAGGGAAACGGAATCTTGCGATTTCAATGGGGACCAAGAGAGGAATCTTTGGTGCATGTCCCTGCCCTAGATGACATGCCATGACTTTTGATGCCTTTGACTTTGGGAAAGATTTTTTTCTTTTTTTTCCATTTTTTTTAAGCATCCATGCCATGTCTTTTATATCTTCCCCTCCACGTTGTGTCTTGCTCCTTGCAATTTTCCACTGCTTTGGCAATGTCTGGAAGCTTAGTTTTGGCATGTTTTGGTATTTTGCACTGCTCTGCTATAATCCCGGTCCATTTACTTAGAGTCACTAAATTGCCCAAATTTCCCAAATTTTTTTTTCTCCTCCAATTGCAATTCCTTAGCTGGTATCTCCATTCCAGCCTGTTTGAAAGTCCTTCTTTTCTCTTTTGGCCTTCAGCGGGGATCACTTTTGGCAAGCTTTGCTGCATGTGCCTCCATTTCATAGAATATGGGGAAAATTTTTTCTTTTTTAATTTTAGATTTTTAAGTGTCCATACCTATGTTCCTCCTACCTCTCCCTCCACGTTGTGTCTTCCTCCTTGCCATTTTCCCTGCTTTGGCAACGTCTGGGAGCTTAGTTTTGGCATGTTTTGGTCCTTTGCAATGCAGCTCATTTCCTCACAGACCATTTCTTGAAGACACTAAAACTCCCAATTTTCTGCATTTTTTTGGCTTTTTTTCAATTGGATTTCATTTGATCCTATCTCCTTTCCAGAGCGTTTGTAAGCCTTTCTTTATGGGGTCGCAAGATTCCGTTTCCTTCCCGAAAGGAAATGAAATTTCCTTTCGGGAAGGGAAACGGAATCTTGCGATTTCAATGGGACCAAGAGAGGAATCTTTGGTGCATGTCCCTGCCCTAGATGACATGCCATGACTTTTGATGTCTTTGACTTTGGGAAAGATTTTTTTCTTTTTTTTCCATTTTTTTAAGCATCCATGCCATGTCTTTTATATCTTCCCCTCCACGTTGTGTCTGCTCCTTGCAATTTTCCACTGCTTTGGCAATGTCTGGAAGCTTAGTTTTGGCATGTTTTTGGTATTTTGCACTGCTCTGCTATAATCCCGGTCCATTTTCTTAGAGTCACTAAATTGCCCAAATTTCCCAAATTTTTTTTTTTTCTTCC